>NW_011888789.1:16083540-16103589 GCF_000151845.1 Pteropus vampyrus
TTATATCAAGCCACCATGTTTGGGGAAATTGGTTACACAGCAATAGATAATTAATACTCACTAGTCTTATTTCTAAGCCAGTTTTAGCTAGCTTTCATGTACAGGAAATTTCATGTACTGGATAGCTTATTAAAACACAGATCTGGGACCTTACCCTAGACCTAAGAAATATAATATCTGCAAGGCCCAGGTATTTGCATTTTGAACAAGCACTCCAAGTGATTGGATCACAGATGGGGTTACAGATCATGCTGTCAGAAACTCTGCTCCAGGTTCTCCAGGTGAGACATTTCTACATGTAGTTGTCAAATTCATCTTTCTGAACATTGATCCTTAATTTTGTTGCTAAAAAATCTTTGATGCCCACCCCTCCTTCTTGTGCAAAGTAAAACTTAGCCTCTTGCCAACTTTCATGGACCAGAACAATCTAACACTAATCTCTTTCAGCTTTATCGTCTTTCTGTTACAAACTCTGTATTCAAATAATGTGGCATTTTCAGGCCCTAAACCCACATAGGCTCTGCAGCTTCACACTGTGGCTTTTGTCTAAAATGTCTTGCCTCACAACTTGACTTACGAAAATACCACCTATTCTTCAAGCATCAATCTTTAGGAAAACTTTCCTGCCTGTCTTCTCCTGTGCTGGAAACAGTCCGTGCCTCTTCCCTGTTTACAGTACTTGTATCACAAGTTAGCATTTAACACATTCAAGAAATTGAATGAACACCCACTAGTTGCTAGGCCCTGTGGTGACACTGGGGGATGGCAGAGAGCAGACAGCATCTTCGATGCAGCAGCACTGCCTTGTGCAGTAGCTATGTATATATTTTATACCTCTTTGAAATCATAAATGTCATGATAGCAAGACTAAGCCTATGCAAATTTGAATCCTACTCAACACTCAGGCAGGCAGTAGGTATGCAGTGCATGTTAGTTAAATGGATGTTAACAGCTCAGATGAATGCTGACTGTATACACACAGTATAATCTTTCACTCAACTTGGAGCCCAGTATCTCTTTCCTTGTCTCTCCTTGTTTCCTTTCCGTCCTTCTTATCATGTGCTTCTTTCCTCTATTTGTAGATATCTCCCTTCTTCTCCTCTTATTTCTGTAGTTCTTTCTCCATCCTCTTCACTTTGTCTCCCTTCTCATCTACCACCTTCTCTTTTTGTTCTCTCTCTCCTATCTTCTGGTATTTCTTCTTTCAATGGCATAATCTGGAAGAGAAAATATATTTTTCTTAATTTCAAAAGCAGATAATTAAAATGTGTTATATCACTTTAAAAAACATCAAGCACCTCTGTTATTTACTTATGAGGCCCTCAATGACACTTTCCCTCCCTTTGGGCCCATGCTCTCAGTAGAAAACAATTCCTCACTCCATGAACTAGGATGCACTGTGGGGAGGATTGCTGCCTTCACATGCTGGCAACACTCCTGCAGGAGTGTTGTCTGTGAGGTCTGGGCAACCAGACCTTGGCAGGGAGCAGGTGCTGAGTATCTACTGCTGGCTGGCCACTGGCAAGTTGGAGACATGTATGATGGATGTTATCAGTCCATGTGTTCGTAGGGTGCCCCAATGCCCATCTAGGGCCAACGTTCCAAGAGAAAAGCTAAATATCTATATACAAATTTTTTAATTTGTTATTTATTTGTAGTAATGGACACCAAAAAACAAATAGCCCACATTTTGATTGACATGTTCTCTGGCATTCCTTTTAGAATGTTGCTTATGACCCCTGCTGATCAAGGCTGTCATGTACAGCCACAGATTAAGGCACTGTACACCTGGAGGGGTGCCAAGGAGAGACTACAGAGCATAAGGCATCCCCGGAGCTGTGCAGCACCGCAGCAGTATTGCTGCCAGAAAGATGAGAGAAGCCACTTTTCACTTTTCATAAGGTCAATTTGTATTTAGGTCCTATAGAAAATGAAAGTTACCTTTAGATTTTTTCTTTATAAAAGAAAATAAGATAGACACCACTAATATTTTTCCTGTCATATTTTCCTGTCATATTTTATCAGAAACCCCAACCATTTCTTTCAATTCTTAAAAACGTAAGTTATAAATTTGTCCCATGGTGAATGTGAAGTAGATGTAAAAGAAAAAGACTAAGCATTTCAACTTTATTAAAAATTGATCAAATCTCAAAATAAATCTCAATCAAGTCATCAATCACGAGAAAAGAATTTATTGAACTTATTCTATGTTCTCAGTTTTCTGCCAGCAGTTAGATTTGATTTTGAACTATTTTTATTCATATGACTCTATGTGAACTTTTATTTTTTTCATCTGCATAAATAGCAAGATAAATTATTGGTCTTTGCATTCATCTTCGAATTAATTAGATTACTCTAAGTTTTTATATTTTTTCCTAAATTACCTTTATGGATTCTTTCCTCATAACCTATGCTCTAGGTTGTTGAGAGGACATTCCGTGTGTGTGTGTGTGTGTGTGTGTGTGTGTGTGTTTCTGTAGTGAACAGTAAGTAGCCTGTGGCCCAAAGGCACTGCTGACCTGAGGCTGTGGATGGCATTGGACAACCCCTATCCCAAGTGATATGGGCCATCCGTGATGAGTCTGTGGTAACCAATACTTTTTCATAGGTCACAGATCTGAAAACGAGCAGAAGCAAGCTCTTGCTATTATTCTGGCATTCCTTGGATCTTCTCAGGCAGCTTTAAATAGGTCTCCTAAAGCTATTTAATAAAACCAAAATCTCATCCCTTCCTTGGACCAGATTCAGACTCAGGTTTTGACTTCCTAGCTTCTCTCTTATGTGCAATCTTTGCAAAAAGTACATACTCTCATTTTAGTTTTATAAGGGTTTACTGCCAGTGAGCACATAAGTAGTTCTCAAGTGCATATTAAAGTAACCTAGGGAGATTTAACATTTGTCCCTTTGTTCCTTCCCCCAAGTGATTCTTATTTGATTGGGATAGGATGGAGCCCAGACATCAACGTTTTTTCAAAGCATCCTAATGTTCAGCCAAAGTTGAGAACTGCTAAAATATACGGAAACAAAGTTAATCGGTTATGGGAGATTTTGAAGGCATAGTAACGGCAGCCACTAGACTTTACT
Source organism: Pteropus vampyrus (assembly GCF_000151845.1). Classification (NCBI taxonomy): domain Eukaryota; kingdom Metazoa; phylum Chordata; class Mammalia; order Chiroptera; family Pteropodidae; genus Pteropus; species Pteropus vampyrus. The sequence continues at coordinate 16,086,625 of NW_011888789.1, forward strand.
AAAATAAACATGAACCTAGATGTTCATCTTTTTGATTCTGGTCTTGAAGTAAGTCCCATAATCTTGTCTGAAGATGGATGGTCCATGGAACCCAGCTTATTTAATAGGGTGGGAATTAAGTGAAATGCATGAGATGACAGTGTCTGGCTCACTATAGCTGCCCAGTATGTCTAAGATTTGCTGCTTTCCTTTCTTTTACTGCTATGTGATTATGAAACCCAGATGTTCCCTCTAGCCTTCGAGTTGAGGAAAGCATTTCCCTCACTGGCCTGAAGACTCCCTCCACTCCACCCCATGGCTCCAGATGTTTTCAGTCACTTCCTTGTCTTTGCTGGAGGTGGCTTTACTTCCACCCCCTAGAACATCAGCTCATCCCAATGAACAATTTCCCTCAGTTATAGTCTTTGCTTGAAGACTCTTCTCTAACTGGATATGGAAGTTCTTTCTACCCCTGGATAAAGTAAGACACTTTGCTCCTTCCTCTAAGTGTGTGTTTACCTAAGAGCCAGCTTTTGGCCTCAGCAGTGCATGCCATTGTTTAAGTTTGAGACAGAGAATTGGTTTTTACTGGCATGTTAGTATAATGACAAGGAAATTTGTACAGCATCCAATACAGTAGAAGGTTATGACCACTAAATGAAAGATCATACTATACAAATAGAGGAAGAAGGTAAACTCCCTTTGTAGAAAGAGTCTATATCCATTTAGAATTTATATAATCATACTTGTCCCTCATTGGGAATGAATGCTACATCTTTACCAGTCCTCATTAAAAGGCAATAAATCATACAATATTTAGACCTTGAAGGAATCCGGACATTATTTGGACCTCATTTTGCAGCTGAAAAAAAAAATGGGGGAAAAGCAAGGTTAACCATCACAGAGATAGCATACCCAGATTAAAACAGTGAGTTTCTAACACATAATCTTTACAGAGTTATTATACTACATTAAGTGAACTAGCTTATTTACCTTACTGAATTCAGAAGTAAGAGTGAAGCAAACCATTACCAGTGTTTCTCTCCTAACAAAATCATCCCTGTCTCTTGATGAAGAGGCAGACAGGAGTTGCCTTCAGGGCTGTGCTATTTCAAGGCCAGCTGTGGTGAGTACAGGGCTCCACACCAGTCTACTCACAGCACTGGGCTCACAGTAGAAGACCTGCAGGAACCACATTTACTTTTTCGAGTCCCCTCTGGAGAAGCTGAGGCTTTGACCAAATTAAGTATAATAAACAGGTGTTGACTGAACAATCAATCAATTCCGAGGAAACATAAGGAGAAGGAACGAGAACATCAGAAGGAAGAGAGGAATGAACACCAGAAGACAAATGAGAATGGAGGTGATTTTTTAAATGATTACATGACTCAGTTGATTTCTTAAGTGAGCTTTACTTTCCTCTGGTACTTTCCTTTGAAGGCTCAAATCCACACTTTTTCTTATAGGGGAGTGATTCACACAAGAGAGGATGCTTCTGGCATCTAGAAATGATTTTGAGTGTCTTTCATAGAAGAAGAGGAATTTCTGGTCAACACTGGCTTAAAAGCATAATTTTTTTTCCTTTTTTTTAGGTGAGACAACCCTTGGTTGACCTCACAGATTGCAAGGACCTTGTCAACTTACAATCCCTTATTTTTTATTTTTTATGCCTACAGCACCTAGTCTTCCTAGGTGGTCTCCTATCCAAGTACTAACCAGGCCCAATCCTGCTTAGTTTCCGAGATCAGATGGGATTGGACTTATTCAGAGTGGCATTGCCGTAGACTTAAAAACATAAATTTTATTACATGGTGAATAGCCCTCTCGAATTGGCTAAATAATAAGTCTAATTAAATGCCCAGTAATAAAAGACTCAAATCTTACTGTTTTTTAAAATACTATTTTCTAGTTAGACACCAAGAAAGTAGTGTATGTCACCAAAGAGATGACACTTAATGGTCAGATAGAAATAGTTTCTAGTTCTCTGAACATGCTATAAATAATAATGACACCATAAATCTATTTACATTTCAGAACACTTTTAAGCTATTATTTTATTCAATTCTCACAACATATTTGGTGAGATAGCCTTTTGATCTTAACTGACAAATGAGAACACTTACTTACAGGGCAATCTGATGATGTGCCTAGTTTACACAGGAGCTCGGGTAGTAGTGGGACCAAGGCTGGGACTTGGGACTTCTAACATCCATTTCAAGGCTCTTTCCCTACACCCTACTGCCTCTAGCACTCTGTCTTTTCTGCTACTTGCATAGGCTGGAACTTTGTCTCATTATGTTTATATCCCCAGAGCCTAGCCCAGTGCATGATACAGAGTAGGTGCTTAATACATGTTTGTTGAAGAAGTGAATGAATCTAACTTTGGGTTGCCCAGAGAGACTCAATGCCTCCCTGAATAGTCTGGGTAAACTCATTTTTGAAGATTAAGGTTAAGTAGCTTCGTAACCTAAGAAATTTTTAATGTTTTGTGAATTATCTTAACTCTAGAAATGGCTCAGTTTTAGAATAAATGGCTCATTTCTTGAATGCTCTGAGATGAGATGCTATTCTGTATGAAACGAGGAGATAATCTCAGGGGGATTATATTATCATCTTGCTGCAGAATCATATGCTTCTATTTTTATTTTCCCTTGAAGTTTTATTATTTTTCCAATTATAATTTATTATATGCAACGATATAAATCTTTTATCCCTAGGATGTGAATGACACATCAAGTAACTATTGTTTTGAAATACACAGCATTTCTAGAATTCTGACACAGAAGATTAATATTTGCATGATTTGTCTTTCAATTTTAGTAATGTACCATCTTAAATTATTATTTAACAGTTTCATTGTTCTTGGTTCTCCAACTAGATTATAAATTTCTTCAGAATGGCTTAAGCATTTTATTTACTTTATATCCCCTTCATGCCCAATGAAGGACGAACTGCATAAAGATGGATTTCTGAGTACATAAATCAAGGCAAAGGACATAGCATCCTCTTAAAAATAGTGCTCTTATAGCGGTCTGGAAATGCTTAAGAGAATATTTGTTTTTAAATTTTTTAATAGATATTATAGTTGGCATAAAATTCTGTTTATTAAACTCTTCATAGTATTTCCTTAGAGTTACATATTTTTATCATAAACTTTTTGTTGGAAGGGCAAAAAATATAGACAAAATTGAGGAAGTACTTCTAGCATGTTTGAGCGTGTGGCTCTCCTCTTCCTTCTCTTCCCTCTTTGACTTCTCTTCCTACTCAAATAACATGTTTAGAATCTACAGATGTGTGGTTTCCACTGCTAAAGTGAAAAGGAAATGAATGATTGATTCTGCTTGTTCATCAAACGTGATAAATGCCTGTTATTGCTGAGGGTGGGGTTGGTAGGGAAGTAATGAAAAGAAACAGTTCCTGACGGCAATGAGCATAATATCTAAAAGGGGGAAATGTTATGAATAAAAACAATTATAATAATTTTAACCCATTTCCTGTTTGCCCCGAGAATACTCGCCAGTGGCGCTTGGGGCTGCAGCATTTTCTCGGAGATAGCTAGTGGATTGCAGTCCTAACCTTACCCCCAAAATTTTCCACAAAGTATCTCGCTTTTATTATTATTTTCGCATCGCTCTAATATATTGATAGTCTTTGGAAATAAAAGACATCATTCTATTTATAGCATTCTGTTTTTAGTAGTGATATTCCCATTTACAAAATATAGTAATTCTCGAACCTTGAAAACGTAAAATTCTAGAAGAGGTAGCACTCCTGCCAGTGATGTTAACATCGTTCTCGAACAGTTGTTGGCTGAAGATAAATCCAATTTATGTACACATTCCATTTGATAAATCCAATTTATGTACACATTCCTGTTATCTTAGGGTTAGATACAAGTTCTGTTTAGAAATAACCCCAAGAACAGTTTTTATATTTTATTTTCACATTGAAAACCAGCTAGATTTGCTCCAGCCTCAAAGAGCATGTTTATGTAAAATTAAATTAACTCTAGCAGCGAGCTGCACTTTTTCTTTTTTAAATGAGAAATGGGTTAATAAAGGGATAAAAAGTATAAATACCACAATGGCCACAGAGACAAAGCTGTGTTCAGAAGATACATTACATCGACTTGCATAGACCTGCATCCTATGTATGACAAGCTCCGATGATTATGATAAAATTTCTCTCACATCACCTCCTTCTTCCTTTAGCTTATTGGTAAGGAAATGGTAGAAATTCACGGGGTAGTCACAGAGGCATTTGGGGTTGTCAGTGAGGCTGAACACAATAGGATTTTAAGACTCTAGGATTTTAGAAACGTTTTCTTCATTAGAAATTATTAGTCCTCTGGTCTGATGTTTCCAGCTTGTATCCATCTTTTGCTGCATAACAAAAAACCCCAAACTTCGCAACATTAGACGATAACACTTTACTGTTTCTTGTGGGTCTGTGGGACTGTTGGATGGTTATTCTCCTGATCTTGCCTGGACTCACTCATGCAGGTCAGCTGGAACCTGGGACAGGCTGAACCATTTGGGCCTCTCCTTGCATGTGGCCTTTCATTCTCCAGGAGTCTAGACCCATTTCCTCACGGGGCAGTGGCAGCATTCCAGGAGGACAAATCCCAGTGTGCTGCAGCACATGTGCTGATGCTCAGTTGGCTGAGGCAAGCCACACAGCCAAGTTCAGAGTCAAAGTAGGAGGGACTACACAGTGGCTTGGTGTGACTCACTGGGAACCATTACAGAACTCTCTAGAATATGAAAGATCTGCCCAAAGAAGTTCAGAGTTTATTCCATCATGCCCTGGGGTGGCTTGTTTCTGCCGATGTCTGATGTGGAGTGTCTGGACAAATAAATTAAAATAAGCCACTGTGGTACTTCTTACAAGGACCTTCCTTTCTTTCTTTCCCCCTGCCTTCCAAGAGAGACAATGACTTACCCATGCTAACTTAAGGGGCATTAAAGACTAAAATTCATATCTCAATCTAATGATTTTGTCATAAACTACAATCCAGTGATCTTTGCACAAACAGCCTCCCTCCCTCTCTATCCCTCGTGAATATGTTGTCTCCAGTTTCATTTACTTTAAACTACATTTTTGAGGGCTTCTTATCTAACATTTTATGTGATGGTCATTGTTTATAATTAATTTATTTAACATTTCCTTTACTTTTCAATGCTATGAATGACCCCTCATTACTTTATAATTTCTCATTAATTTTATTTTCACTATGTTTGACATTAACTAGTAGAGACAAGTAAGGAATGGCCCAAACCAGATCTGGCAGCACTGAATCTTACATTTCCTCAACTACGTTACCTCCTGTTTATTATTAACTTTGATTTATCTTTTTTTAGCTTGTATTCTGACCATGAGACTATGGTCTGATATATGATAACTTGGGTTGTTCTTTAGAAAAGAGGTGATCATTCCACATCAAACACACCTCAACTTGTAACTGCAAGTGAATTCAAAGTACATTTTTTAATAGATTTCATTTTTCATTAAGCCTAAGGGTATAATTTCATAAACAGTAGAGTGCCACATAGGAGCAGGATGTTGACTACTTCTTTTGGTAGTGTCCTTTGTGTGAGTTAGTTTTCTAGGATGCAAGTCATTGCATGGAAATAAGTTAGGTATCTCTGGAAGCCACATTAATGCTCTCCACTTGTGCTACCTGACTTAAACCAGGAAGTAACTTGAGCGTTAGCATAACAGGTCTCTGAGCAAGTCATGCATTCCTTGTTTTATATATAAGGTTCAGGTTAAGCAAAATCTGAATATTCACAACCTACTTCATGAGTGCTAATGCAAGTTCTGTGAGACAACTGTCACCCAGGCACTGCTTTGAGCTTCTTCATCATCATCATCATCATCATCATCATCATCATCATCATCATGATTATTCATATTGTTCTCCTCACTTGTCATCAATGAGCAAATTATTGTTCAGGCACAAATACATTTGAGAAGAATGGAAAGAAGGGGGACAACACAGAAAATAATGTCAAGATCTTTCTTTTGGCTTCACAAAGTAACTTTAGGCTGTAGGAAGGAAAGCTGATATAGTTCTACTATATTCTCCTTTGGTCAGATTGCCTCTGGAAAATTGTTTTATTTTGAGCGCCACATTTTAAGATGACATCAATCACAGCCAAGAGCAGTTTTTACAAAGAACGAACAAGTTAAGTGGAAGGATGATTGAAGGAATTGGTTAGTCCGAACAAAAGAAGGCTTGGGGGTATGTAGGAACACCTTCAAATGTCTGAAGAAGTCTCATGTGGTCTCAGGAGTGGCTTAGTTAGTTCTGAACATTAGCCCTAGAAATACCATAGACAAACTTAGAATATTTGAAAATCGAGTTCGGTTATTGCTCACCAGACATCTCATTTCTTCTGGTAATATCATTTACCAAATGAAGGACAACCAGAACCTGACTACCACCTTCACTCTCTCCGATTCCATTTCCTTATTTATTGCTACACTGGGTTTTCACATTAAATACGAAGCCAAAGTGAGAGGCAAAATAAGCATTTATTTGCCATCACGGGGGCACAAAGTCAGGCAGAATTCCAAATTGTGTCTCGATTACAAAGGTAAAGGCAAGGGACTTTTATGAGAAAAGGACAGGAAATTATTACATGAATAGGAGAAAGAAATTGCCATTGGTGCTAAGCAGGTAAATTATTCTTTAGCTCTTCACGGCAGATTATCGATTCTACCTTCAGAAAGTGTTCACGATCATGTCTTGATTGTCAGAATGTCTGCTTTCTTTTAGTTTTACACTTGTTTGTACCATAATGTTGCTTTGCCCCAGTCCAAAGATTATTTTGGCCCAGTTCAAACATTCTGAAGATTCAAGGAGCAAAACATGCAAGCAGTTCCTCTGGAATGGTGGCTCTGGCTCTATATTAAAATGCCAGTTTTTCACAGTTTTGTAATCCTTAGTTCTGGCTGTGTCTCCTTTTTCAATATTTTCAACTACTACTGTTGTTTCTAGTCTGTTACATTTCTAGTATTAAAGCTCATCCCATAGTTTCAGACTGTTGGGCTATGCCATTTCATCCCTTTCACCACTGTTATCTACTCAGCTCCCAAGCACTGCCCCTTATTCATAGATGTCAAGACCTGATACAAAGTCTTTCTCTCCATTACAATTTCTGTCATCATCCTAGGAAATTTCACCATCTATGTGGGTGGATGATCCATCCTATAGCACAGCTTGCACATTTCTGGGTCTCTTTAATTCCAAAAACATCCTCTACTCCTTTGGATCTCTCCTTGACCTGGATCTTCTCTATCTCTAAAATCTAATATTTGAACATTGCAACTTCTGGCCACAACCTACTATTCCCCCAGCTTTCTCATGAACTCACTAATACTATACTAACCTTTCAGCTCAAAGGAACTTTAATACCATCTGATTCTCCCAATTTTATTGGCTTATTAGTCACCTTCTGCCCTTTCCTTCTTATCTCCCAGCCTTATCCTCCCATTTTCAGTTCCCTTACGCTCTTCCCTATTCTGTAGGAGAAAGAAAATTACACAGTAATGAAGATAAGTGCTACTATGAGTCATGACCCTAACTTCAGCTGGACCCTCAGGCTTTCCATCAATTTTTCTGCTAGTCTTGAGTCAGCTTCTTCTCCAAATGTTTCATCAACTACTCTAAAACATTATCACACTCTTCAAGCCCTCACCTTTCTAGCAAATGACCTTGTCTCCTCTCTTGAGAAAATCGATGCTTTTAGATGTGCTAGATGTATCAGCCAAGCTTCTTTGTTACAAACAACAGAATCTAATTTACTGGTTGAATGCCACATTTGTTCAAAGTTATTTTGTAGTTCAGAATATCTCTAGAAGACCAGAGAGCCAGCTTGGAAGCTATCAGGCCCTGGGCATGCCACGGGGGCTGTTGTAGCAAACACCACTGTCGGAATCCAAATTTTAGCTTGTATCATGCACTGATGATGCTCAGAGCTGGATGTCAGAAGTTCTGTTCCTATTATGCTTGAAGAGATAAACACTTCATCTCACTTACCAAAATATGAAGTCTGCATGTATTTACCTCTTCATGTTGCTCCCTTCCAAGTTAACATCTCATGCAGAAACATCTGACTGGTGGAACTAAATCACATGCCTACATCTTGGCAGCAAGGAAATGAGACCTGGTTTCTACCTTGTGGATGCAAGATTCATATGTAGAAAATTCATAACGTGATCAAAAGACACTTGGCAGCTACAAACATGGCAAACATCCCCTATAATCTCTTTAAGTTTCTCATCCTCCTACCTAAAAATTTATCTACCTCTACACCCATTTATGTCTTCTTTCTTTCAATCACTGTGCCTTCTGCTTTTGAAGGTCATCCTCTTTATTTCTGCACTTAGCTCCACCCCTTTCTCCTTCTCCCATGTCTTCTCTCATATCTTTCCCCATATGTTTTGACAATTGTCCTCAGTCAATTAATATATTCAAACTTCTCCCACACTAATCATTTCTTCCTAGACTCCCTCAATTTTCTCTCTTCTGCTTCTTAAACTAACTTCTTGAAATAATAAATTAAATGAATCATTTCCATTTTGTCATCAACTATTCATCTCCCAACTTATTACTTTCAGACTCTGGCCCACTCCTCAATGTTCCCAACACTGTTCTCCCACTGAAACTGCTTTTATAATGGCAAATGAATGTCCACAAATTTGTCAAATCCAATAAACACAGGTTAACCCCTAACTCACAGTGCTTAGCTACTGCTTTGACCTTGGGGATGTCTCTTCCTTCTTGAACTCATTGCTCCTTTATCTTCTGTGAATGCCCACTCTTCTGGTCTTCCTTGCCTTTCTAATCAGTCCTTCTCTGCTCTCTTGTGGACTGTTCATCCTACACTTTCTCTTTCAGTGTTGGGGTTTCTAACTCCATGATCCCTCTGATTCTAACAACTTTAATGAAGTTCTTCTTTTTTGTTAATCATTTGATTTGGTATGGGCCCCTAAAAAAAACCCCTCTATTGGTGGACTCAGGACAAATGCACCAGGTAAAAGACTCTTCTTCTATACTTAATAAACTGTCCCCTTCTACAGCCTATATAGCCTGTAAATATTATAGTATAATGAAGATGACAAATGTGTTACATGCAGGAGTATTAAGATTTTTAGGTTGAATTGCAGGCATATATTTAATTGGCTTTTACTAAGGTAATTTGAAAAACTTGGTGGGTTATTTTTAATATATGAGCTGTGTAGCTCATGATTAACTGGCCACTCTCAACAAGAATCATGACCATTAGCCCCATGATGGCAGGAGTCCTGTGGTTCTCAGCCTGCAGAATGGCATACACCCTGGTTCCTACTGTTCTTGTAGGAACTTGTTGGAAGCCCCAATATAAACACTTCCTCCCTTTCCCTTGGGACATGTCAGCTATTGGTCTGAAGCCACCATCCCCTCCTTTTGCACTGTTACCAAGTGCTACTCTCTCCCCTGCATGGCAGATACTGTATTCATGGCGGCTAGGAAAAAGATCTACTTCTTCCCCAAGTGGATCGCAGTGTGACAATCGACAGCACTGGCACTGGCTTCTGCTTTCCCACATCTGGTGCGGTTGCGTTCTTTGGCAGGGAATTAACTTCATTAAAGGACGAAAGGAACTTTTGTAGCTCTGCTTTTGGAAGTAGTGAGTTAGTCATTAACTAAAACAACTATGCTTCTGGAAATGAGTCCCTACAAACTGAACACTATTCTTTTGCAGAAATGGCCCATTATTTAAAGAGAGATGATAGTTTGGAATAAAATAAAGAGCAATTGAAGAAAAGAAAGAGGAGTGGGGATACCTGGAGGCTTATCTTGGCTCTAACAGAACAAATGGGGGGACCAGAGCTCAGTCACTCCTTTTCCCAGCCCCAGTTTCCTCATCTACACAATGAAAGACTTACAAGGAAAGGAGCCTAAAGATTCAAAATTCTACATGAATCTTGAGTAGACAATGAATTATCTTGAGATTCTGAGTTAAATGTAATTAAAAGCCTATGCAATAAATTTCCAAGTTTCAACAAGTATTCTATGCCTATTTATAAAAAAAGAATAAATGAGAAAGATTTTGAAAATGCCAATAGTCTATTTTTCCCAGCCCATGACAAAATTTATCAGTTGTCAATTTATTTATTTTTCCTTTCATAAACCAGGCACCTAATGGCTTGAGCTTTAAGTGTGGAATGATTCAAGACTAGAAATTCTGGTTGTGTCAGTAGGACTAAAAATGTATTACTACAATCATTTAACTTTTGTTTTCATTCTTTAAGATCAGTCTAAAATCCAAAGGCAGGCTAGTTATTTGTAGTATCTGGGTAGCAAATAAACATTTATCAGTGATAGAAATTTGCTGGAGTGTCATTAAAAACAAGAGTCTGGAAGGATATAAAGGTCCTTCTGGTGTTTCCAATAATGATACACCTAAAAGAATTTCAAAACTACTTTGCCATTTGCCAAAGGTCAATGACATCAGAACCAGGTCCCACTGTACAGTGATTAGTGAAAGGCTGGTAACATATGAGGTTTCAGAGACTGTAATCCTTGATGGGTTTCCAACATTTGGATAACCTTTCCAAATCCATTGCACATTTCCCAGAACTTTCAAAGGGAGTGGCCAAATGCATGGACATTATTGTGAAACTGAAGTATTTGAATTTTTCTGTTACAATTTTCCAGAATCCAATCCAGCAGTCAAAAAATAATGTGCTGAATGTTAGCATGGTCTAAGCACAGTAAACATGTAAAAAAGCAAGATAGACAAGGTTTCCTTCAGACTGATGTAACAAAGATTTCAAGTAGATTTCTACTAGGATCTTATAGCAAAAGACCAAGATTATTTGGGCAAAAAGATCACTCAAACTTTAAATGTCCCAATCACCACCTACCTTTCTAAAAAGCTAATTGGCCACAGAAATGTCACAGGATTGATTTAAGTACTCAAAACACTGATATGCAGCATCTTTCCTCATCTTTCTAGAAGCATGCTTCACTCACGCTTCTATGCACCCCTTTCTCTCATTGTCTGGCTCTATTTTTGTCCTTTGCTTCCCGTATACTTTGAAATGGAAAAAACCGACTAAATAATTGCACTTTATTACCTCCATCCTAGAGATTATCTACCTTGAAAGCTGCATAGTTCTAGGTCACATAACATAGGTAGATAACAGAATGTAGGTACATGTGCAGACAGACATGATATGTACAGTGAGTATGGCAAATAGTCACATTGATTTTGTCATTCCTCACCTTTTCTTTTCTTCAGTTGATTTATACAACCAAATGTAGTCCTGTGGAAAAGGGGCCAGAGACCACTGCCCTGTGTGGACTCGTGTCTCTTTTAAAAAACAATTGAAACAGACCTCAGTGAAAAAATAGCTTACATCAATTGAGTGTTTACTGTGTACCAGGCATCACATGTCTTACACATTTTAATTCATTTAACCATCATAGTAAATCTTTTACTATCTCCATGTTACAGATGAAGAAACTAAGGCAAAGAAGTTACTTGCCCCAAATCACACAGCCAAAGAGTGGTAGAGCTAGAATATAAACCTAGATCATTAGACTTTCAAGTTTGTGTCCTTAACCACAACACATTCTGCCATCCTGTAATGAAAAATAGATTGGGAATCTTCTTTGTCACATTCACGTTCCTCTTGAATTTGTGTCAACCAAGTCGCAATCCTAAAGTATGCTGGGTGTCCACAGACACTAATCTATCTGCAGTGCTGGCTTCTCCTGCCGTAAAACAATAAGCATATCCCTGAGTCATTCATAATGTGAGCATCTAGCTGGAGCTTACACCTTCTGAGCCAGCATGCCTGTCTGGAAGTAAAGCTGTCTAACTGGTTTTTCAACTGACATTGCACAGGGAAATAATTTTTTAAGGCGTCTCTATACTTTGCTAACTTCCTTGAATAATGGTGTCATTTAAGTGGTTGTGAAACATGGCTTGAAAATTATTTTCTTTTATTTAAATACTTGAAGATACAATTTACAAATAAAAATCATAATGAGATATCACTTCGCACTTGTTAGAATGACTATTATCAAAAAGTCAACAAATAACAAATCTTGGCGAGGATGTGGAAAAAAGAGAACTCTTGTTCACTATTGGTGCGTTTGTAAATTGGGGCCGTCATTATGAAAACAGTATGGAGGTTCCTCAAAAAATATAAACTAGAACTACCATATGACCAACAATGTCACTTCCAGGTATTTATCTGAAGAAATCCAAAACATTAATTCAAAAAGATATATGTGCACACCTATGTTTTGCAGCATTATTTACAATAGCCAAGATGTGGAGGCAGCCTAGATATCCATCAATAGAAGAATGGATAAAGAAGATGTAAAGTAATATACATCTACTTAGCCATATTAAAGAATGAAATCTTACCATTTGAGACATGAATGGACCTAGAGGATATTATGCTAAGTGGACTAAATCAGGCAAAGAAAGACAGATATTGACTTGATTATGATTTTATGAATATGTAGAATCTAAAAACAGAATAAATGAGCACACTTATAGATACAGAGAAAAAATGAAAAGAATTAAGAAGTACAAATTACCAGTTATAAAAATAATTATGGGGATGTAAAGTACAGCATAAGGAATATAGTAATAAAATTGTAATATTATTGTAATGACTATGTATTGTGCCAGATGGGTACTAGACTTACTGAGTTGATCAGTTCATAAGGAAAGTGTCTAATCACTATGTGGTATACCTGAAACTAATATAATATTGTATGTCAACTACAATTGAAAAATAAATTTAAAAAATTAAGAGTCAAGGGAATAAAGACCTGACAATTGATAAAAATTAATAGCACCTCTTCTCCAAAAAGATATAGCTAATGAAGCATGTCATTTTTTTAGAGTCATTGCATAATGGTCAACCAGTATAATATTTTGAAAAAGAAACCATTCTCTGAAAATCTTAAATGTATTTATGTAATTATCTCCTACTTCTTGACCTCCATGGGATATAAACCTATTCTGCATTAGGTTGTTATTTGATTGTTTTATATGTGTAAATCTTGTCTCTACATCCTGATTTTAAACTCCTTAAGAACACATCAAGACAGCTGGGGACACAGTAAATGCAATACGTAATAAATTTCCTTAAAAAACTGAATAGAAAATATACAGGTACTAAATTATCCTTAGGTACTAAAAATCAAGCGTTAAATGATAAACAAAACTTCAAAATTAATTTTAAAAACAAATGTTCTCCTATACTCTCTGAGTGACTGCAAGTCTTCTTTTGTATTTGTTTTAAAGTTAAATTAAACAGCCCATCCTCATGAATATAGTGTAGTTATTGCAAAAAAAAAAAAAATCTTTAAAAGGTCAAATAATAATGTGTTTCTGAAAGACATTAAATCCTATAAATGAATAGACTAACTTTCCTCGCAGCAGAATTTTAAATAAATAAATAAATAGTCGAGGTTTACATTTTAATTTATTTAATTTTATTACTTTTATAAAGAGGACAGTTTCTATTTCCATCCACGGGAGCTGAATGGCCATACCAGTATCTTTTAGTTCTACCTAAAGTTCTACTTAACCATAGCTCACAAGAATATTTATATAAATAGGTAAAATAAATGCTTTAATGGTAAAGCTAGGTAAAGTTGATCAGGAAGAAATCCTTAGAGGGCAGAAGGTTTGACTGAATGGGGACTTAAAGGAAGCGGATTTGGCGAGCCACTGCCTAATTCAGATAGTGAGAAGAGCAAGCACAGAGGCTCAGAGACAAGAGTAAACAAGTCATATTTTGGGGAGAAGAACCTCTTTGCTTGACTGGTCCAAAAAATTAAAGTCAGAAATTAAAAAGCATTAAAGTAAATCATGTTAAAGGTGAGAGAATTTGTCAAGAGCCTGGAGTTGGGAGGCAGCTTCAAGGAGAGGAAGATGACACATTGACATGGAAAGAACACTGGAGTGGCAGCCAGGGAGCCTGGGTTCTGCTGTGAATTAGCAATTTCTCCTCAGGTGATCAAGTTCCGTTGGCTTTAGTGTAGTCACCAGTAAAGGAAGCCTATGATTCTACTAATGGCAATTGTGTTTTATTCATCTATTCAAAAAATATTTATTGAGCAACTACTATGTGTCAGGCAGAAGCTAAGTGCTGAAGACTCAGCAATGAACAGAACAAAGTGCCTTCCCTCATGGACCTATGTGCCTAATTGATAAAGTAATAATCAAAGCAATATTGGATTCAGACACACAGTGATGATAAGTCTTGCCTCGTCTTCTTGCTCCTGAATTTCCTGGACACACTTCCTTTCACAGATCTCCTTCTTGGGGATACATTATTCTTTCACTAGTTCTCCCTGCCATATCAGATAGCATTGTCACCATCATTTACCAGACTACTAAATTAGAGTGTTTGAAGAGTCTCAAAATAACACCGCTCTTTCTTTTCCAAGTTCTGAACCACTTAGGAAAAAAGACAAGAGTAAGGCAGATGGGAGACCTAAATGACTCCTAATTACTGATAAATGCTAGGGCGTAATTTATGTCTGCTGTGAAGAAGTCTTTCTGAGGCCAAGCTCCAGAATTAGATACATATACACATCAGGTCAATTCAGGCTCTCCACTTGGTGGTCTATCCTGTGTGGCTTCTTGATGGAGGAGAGAGCAGAACGCATGCTTCTCACAGGCAGCTAATTCCTAAAAGGAGGAGAAAGCCTGGCCTATGCCTGTCTAGTTCCTCTCCGCAATTCAGCCAGTAAGTCACTCCTCCTCTCTGAACTATTCACTATTGTTGTATTACTATTTGCTGAATTCTTGTCTATCTGGATAAAGGGATTTTTTTGTTCTACTTCTCCAACAGAAACAGAGCAGAGATGGGACCCTATGACATAATTACTGTGTAACACTGTTACGTTCAAACCCAGAATATAGAAAGTCCAGGGTTCCCTCTCATAACTGCTATTGCACAGCTCACTTTGGAAAGTTGTCTAACTTCTTTAGATAACATTGTTCTAAGTCCCGGGGGCTATGGTGAATTTTCCACCAAAAACGTAGAGATTAGGAAGATTGCTACCATAAAAGATGACACACAGATATGTCATTTGAAGGACAAAAAACTAATTGTCAGGCCCAAGTGGCTAAGTGGCTAAACCTGTAATGTCCAATATGGTGGCCACATATGGCTCTATAAATTAAAATTAATTAAAATTTAAAAATTTAAAATTTCGTTCCCCATTAGTCATATTTCAAGAGCTCAACAGACAATGTGGCTAGTGGCTATTATGTTGAACAGTGCAAATTGAGGACATTTCCATCACTACAGAAAGCTCTATTGGACAGAGCCGATCTAGAAAATCTCCCGTTAATTGGCAGAAGAGTTGGTCAGTTTATTAATCTTTGAAGTACAGACAATGGAGAGACCTTAAGTCCAACCTTAGCAGTGACCATCATTCTGGGTTCTGGGTGAAAACAGATGGGACACTTAAAAAGGTTAATTAAAGAGAATTTAATAAACAGATTACTTATAAAGGTGTGGATAGAGCTAAGTGAACCAACAGAAGTTGGTAAAGCATCTGGAGACTGCACATTGAGGAGCTATCACCACCCTGGTGATAGAAGGCCTGAGGGAAGAATGCCATCACTAAACCTTACAGCCACTGAAAAATTGATGGTCCTTCAGTGGACAATTTAAAAAAATATCCTGACTCATTCTTTTCCTGCCCTTCAGTTTTCCTGCTGGTGCCTCCCACTGGCATCCAAATGGAAGCCAGGGGGTAAGACAACCTGGGAAAGTAGGCTGCTTCCTGAGATGCAGACGAAGATTCAGCAGAGAACACAGAAGATTTAGAATGGAAACAGAAGGGCAAAGGAGATGCATCAGCCCTCTGTCCAAGATCTATTAAAGGCAGGGTGAGATTTGCCCTGGCTGAGAGTGGTGTGAGCTTCACGTGGGGCTTCAGGTGGGGCAGTCTTAATGTAGAGATGGATGTGGGAGGGATGCAGTGATTGGTAGATGTTTCTCGTGAGGGTCTATCTATGGAGGAAGAAATATCTGCTGCGTGTGGTGCTCATGCCTGTTCATGGGTAGTTTTTTTTCTCTCATTGTAAATGAATATATTGGCAGTTTGGAAAACTTGGCCAAATGTTTCTGAGCCTGCAAAGCCAAAAACCTTAGACCAGAGTAAATTTACCAAAGTAATGAGTACTATCCTGTGAAGCCTTTCGAGAAATGTCCAGTTGGCCTTGCCCTAATGAGGACTCCAAAATATTGTCATGGCCTTAAGGACAAACATTTTTTAAAAAAATTCATTTTAATTAGTTTCAAGTATACAGTACATTGGTTAGACATCTATACAGTTCATAAAACAATCCCCCCAATTGCTCCCTTCCTCCCCTGACCCTCCACCTAGCCAACGTATTAATGCTAACTGCATTCCCTATGCCATGCTCTCCATCCCTGTGACCATCCATCAGCTATTAATTTGTACTTCTTTACCCCTTCATCCCATTCTCCCATTCCCCCCAATCCCCCTCTCCTCTGTCCGTCACCAAATTGTCCACTATATTTGTGAGTCTGTTTTTGATAAGTTTGTTCTTTTTATTCTCTAGATTCTGCATATAAGTGAAATCGTATAGTGTTTATCTTTCTCTGTCTGACTTAAATACCTTCTAGGTCTATCAAAGCAATATCTTTTTCCATCCCTTCCTTTTAGTCTCTGTGTATCTTTTAATCTGAAGTGAGTTTTTTGTAGGCAGTATATGTAGGGGTCTTGTTTTCTTATCCTTTCAGCCACTCTATCTTTTGGTTAGAACACTTTAATTCTTTTCCACTTACTTATTGATAGGAATGTAGTTGTTACCATTCTTTATTTCTGTTTTTGATATATGTTTTTTCTTCTTAAAGAAGTCCCTCCAACATTTCCTGTAATACTGGCTTGGTGGTGATAAATTCCTTTAGCTTATTTTT
>NW_011888789.1:16104164-16107548 GCF_000151845.1 Pteropus vampyrus
CTTGTTGCTTTTTAATATTCTTTCTTTGTATTTAATCTTTGGCATTTTATTTATGATGTATCTTGGTGTGGGCCTCTTTGGATCTCTGATTTTTGAAATTGTCTGAGCTTCCTGGGGTTTTATGTCCATTTCCTTCACCAGGTTAGGGAAGTTTTTCATCATTATTTCTTCAAACAGCTGTTCAATATCTTGATTTTTTTCAGTTACGCCAATCAGACGGATATTTGGACCCTTAATAGTGTCCCATATGCTCCTTAAATTATTTTTATAGTCTTGGCATCTTTTTTCTTGCCATTCTCATTGTGTGTCCTGATTGGCTTTCCTGTCCTCTAGATAGAGTATTTGATCCTCTTCTTTATTCACATTTTTTATTCCTTTGTTTATTCCATTTAATATACTTCTCATCTCAGATAATGTGTTCTTCATTTCAGACTGGTTCCCTTTTATGATTTCCATTTCCATTTTTATGCTTTTTACCTCTTTGTTGAAGTTCTTACTGAATTTATCTACACTTCCCAAAAGTTTATTGAGCATCTTTATAACCAATGTTTTGAACTCTGCATCTGTTACATTACTTAACTCCATTATATCTGGATCTCTGTTCTCTTCTCTCATATGGTTTCTGCTTCTTTGTCTTCCCATTTTTGCTGCCTTTCCATGACTATTTCTATGTACTAAGCAAAGCTCCTAAGTCTCCCAGTCTATTTAGTGTGGATTTATGAAGTAGGTATCCAGTGGCACAGTCCTGGGAGGGGTTCAGCTGCAGGCCAAACTTAGCCCAAGCCTCTGCCCCTCGGGGCTACCTGTTAAGATTCAACAAGCAATCCACAGATGCTCTGTTTATAGTTGCTTCAAAAGGTCACAACAGAAACTGAGGTCAGCTGCCTCCAATGTGAGTCTAGGCGCTGCTCAGCAAGGAGCACCTGACTCGATGAGGATACACCTGGAGGTGGCTTGGGTGGGGCCATGAGTTGAGGAAGGCGGAGTTTCAGGGAATCCTCTGGGTAGAGTGACCTCTGTTATCCAGTTTGATGATGTCATGGCTGTGGTGGCACTGTATCCACGCACTGGGAGGGGGAAGAGCTCAACAGGGAACAATGGATAACATTAGCACTTCTCTACAGAGCAAGTCTCACCTCGGCTCTGACTCCCTGTAAAGCACGCAGCCTAATCGGCACTGGTGCTCAGAGTGAGCAGGTCCATCACAGCGAAAATCTGCTCGCAGACTCAGCCACTTTAAGAGGCATCTGCCACTGCCACTGTCGCTGCAACAGCCTCCATCTCATTCAGCTGCTTGGTACCAGGCAGCCCGGCATCCTTGTCCCGTCCTACCTCCTGCTGTTGCAGGGTGATTTCTTGTATTTCTCCCTAGTTGTATGGCTTGTTCCTCCAGATCCCAGGCAATTCTTCCTTGCTGCTGCTCCTTGTTTCTGTCACAAATTTGATTTAGTCGCCAGAGGGATGAACAGAGCCTCTATCATCTACGCCATTTTCTTCCCTCACCCCAAGGGCAAACATTCTGATTCCTACAAATAACATCTTCCTCATGGAGTTGCTGAGAGGATTCTAATACATGACTCACGTAAAGCACATAGCATAGAGCAAGGCATACAAGAGGCCATTTGTTCATTCATTTGATAAATATTTGATAAATATTTGTGAACGCTTGTGTTGGGCACTGTTCTAGGCACTGGGAATGTAGCAGTAACAAAACAGACAAAATTTCCTGCCCTCATGGAGCTTACATTTTAATGGGGGAGAAGGATAATAAGCAACAGAGATAAATAAGCCATATATTATTTTAGACAGTATTAAGTGTTGAGGACAAAAACAAAGCAGGGAATGGGAATATAAGAAAAGGAGTTGCAGATATAGATAGGGTGGCAAGAGAAGGCCTTCCTCGGAGCGTAAAATGTGAGTAAAAGCCTAAAGAACATGAAGGAACAAGCCATCTAGACATGTGGAAGATAATTCAGCGTGGAGAGGACTGTCCAGAAGCCTTTAGATGGTAGGGCCCTGACATGACCAGGGAAGAGGGAGGTGGCCAGATGGCTGGAGCAGAAAGAGGAAAAGAGAGAACTGGAGAGACAAAGTCAGAGCAGATGATGGGAGTTGGATGAAAGACCATGTGGACCTTGTAATCGGTCTGTATTAGTGACTTGCTTACACTAGCCATAAGTTGCTCACACTATCCTCTTACACCGTTACTGAACTTTTCCATTTTTACTTAATGTTCTGTCCAATCTTTCTTAGATGCTCAGTCTGAGCATTCTGAAAGTAAGGCTCCTGCTATAAATAACTAATTTAATTTGCCTTGTCCTGCACACTGCCTCATATAGAGTTGACCCAATGGATGCCAATTGACTGATGCAGAAAATCCTATGTGGTCTTCTATTTGCTGCACACACACACACAAAATTAGTGGTGTTCCTGTCCCAGTGTCATATGAACTCTTAGAAAAGATAGCACAGCTTTTAAATTTGAAAGTCGAGTGAAGTGACTTTAGCTTGTCTGCAAAGTAATAAAAACACAGACCATATCCTTCAGAAATGATATCTTAGTTCATCATTCAAGCAATAACAAAACAAAACAAAACAGAATAGTTTCAGTGTCTGTTTAAGCTTTCAAATAACCTTTTGACCAGGAGCAAAGATGTATTCCACAACTTAACAATGGAGGTTGAATGTGCCAACCAAGAGCCAAGTTTGATGGGCTCACACATTGGCAGGCAGTTGCAGAGTACCGAAGACCCTGAGTCAGCTGCATTCATCCATCACCTGTCTCTTTCAAAGAAATAACAACCTGAGTACTATGCTATGATAAGAGACTTGATCGAAATTTCTCAGATACATCAAAATGAACAAGATGTGTTTGCACTTGAATCAAAATGAAGTTTCCTAGTACCTCAAATAGAGAGCAGGAATATGAAGTCAAGCCAAAACACCATTTATTTTATCGAGGTACTGTTAAGTCTCTTAGGTTCCATGGTCCACAGACAGCCTGTCTCTCCAGCATGTCTTTTTAATTTTAGTATCCCTCTTAGTCCTACAGTTCCCTGACCCTTTTCTTCTCTTGTCATTTTCTTTTCTTTTTTATTTTTATTAAACTTATTGGGGTGATATTGGTTAATAAATTATATAGGTTTTGAGTGTATAGCTCAATAACACATAATCTGTATATTGCTTGTGTGTTCACCACCCAAGGTCAAATCTTTTGCCGCCATGTATTTGACCTTCTTTACTCTTATCTACCTCCCCTCTCCCCTCTTTCCCTCTGGCAACCATAAAACTTGTCTGTATCTATGAATTTTTGTTTGTTTGTCTTGTTTGTTGCTTTCAGTTTTATATCCCACATATTAGTAAAATCATATGATTCTCAACTTTT
>NW_011888789.1:16108488-16110401 GCF_000151845.1 Pteropus vampyrus
TTATGCTCTGATCTTACTTTTCTTTTATTATAGCAGGAAAATTGTAGAACATTTAATAAGGAGAAAGTCATCTACTCTCCTAACTCATAAAGTATAATTTTTTAAACATCTGCTTCTAAGCTTTTTACTACTTGTAACAATAGAGGCTTTTATTGTGCTTTGTTCCTTAACATTATTTCCCGTGCAGTAATTCTAATATCTGCATAATATTCCTTCTATGGTATACCATAATAATTCTCCATTAGTTAGCATTTAAATTGCTTCCAATTTTTCATTGTAAGAACTGCAGTGAGCGTCTAGGAGCATATGTTTTTTCTTATAGTTTGGATTATTTCCTTAGGATAGATTCCCAGAGGTAGAATTATGGGCCAAAAGGCTTTAATATTTTTATGATTCTTTACATATATTGCCAAATTGCTTTCCAAAGGATCATACAGCTTTACAAAGCCACCATTGATACAGGAGGCAGTCAGCTTTAGAGCACCCTGCCAACTCTGGAATTGCAGGGACTTAATCTGTAAATTAACTAAGGGAGAAAAAATATGTTACTAAATTCAGTCTTATAATTAAGAAGTATGTCTATTGCTATATTGGTTATTGTGCAGTTCTTATTTCCATATACCATTGACCTCTGAACAGCATAGAGTTGAATTGCAGTTCACTTAAATACAGATGTTCTTCAATAAATACCTATACTGTTTTCTATTCGTGGTTGGGAGTCTGCAGAGGCAGAGGACCAACTATATGCATTGATCTATATCATTTTATATAGAGAGCTTGTACTTCTGAAGATTCTGGTATCCATGGGGGTCCTGGAACCGAGCTCCTGTTATCTACTGAGGGACAAATAACTTTTGGGGAAATCAGAGGTTATATGCAGATTTTTGACTGCACGAGGTCAGCATCCCTAACCGCTGCGTTGTTCAGGGGTCAACTGTATAAACATGTATGTGGTATATATGTATTCTATGTACATCTGGCATTAAGGGAATCAGCTATTCTGTTTTGGAGCAGGATGGACCCTGGAAGCCCAGTGTGTCCCCCACAAGTTCCCGCTTGTGGCCCAGTCTATCATTACACTTGCCGGGACTGAGGACCTCTAGGCCTGTGTGAATAGGAGCTACCCATGTCCTGCAGGCCGTCTTCCTGGAGCCAGGGGTTCCCTGCACTGCACTGCTGATAGGAAGTGGGGAAGGTTGTTTGAGTCAGACCCCTTATGGACCTGTGCCGGGAGGATACACAGGGCCGCCGTGGGGGTTGGTTATCTCAAGTGTCTCGCATCATGGCCATGCCTAGGATGGCAATACTAAATAGTTCCCCTGACATCTGGCTTCAGGGGAACAGGCAACTCTGCTATGGAACTGGGGTGGACCTTGGCATCGCTGTGAGTCTCTCAGAAATCCTCACCAGGACTCAGTCCATCCTTTCAAGGGCTAAACCGGGTACTGATTCCAGGGTCCCTATAGACCGTCGTAGAGGGCCGTGCCCATGCAGTTTGCTCCCCAGGCATTGGGCTGTCTTGGCCTGTTGGATGGGGCCTGCCCTGGCCCACCATGCCATCTCTTTGAAGCCACCCAAGGAAAGAATGAGGAAACCAAATGGAGTCACCATAACCAAGCTAACAAAATTGCTTAAACCAGAATAGGCAGAAACATGAGTGTGAGGAATAGATTTTATCCTCCTTTAACTAGCCTGAAGACTTAAACTTTTGAACTTTTCAGTTATGAATCAATGCCTAGAGGTATATATAAATGTGATATATACCTCTGAAGAATTTAGGAAAGAATGTTCATGTGTCCAGACCACCTGACATCTGGAAGATTACCATCTCAGATCAATCCAGAGATTAAGGATGCAGGACTGATTCTTCTCGAGATGTGTCCTTCCTTCCTTCCTTCCTTCCTTCCTTCCTT
>NW_011888789.1:16110606-16130683 GCF_000151845.1 Pteropus vampyrus
CTTCCTTCCTTCCTTCCTTCCTTCCTTCCTTCCTTCCTTCCTTCCTTCCTTCCTTCCTTTCTGCAGCTGCAAAAAGCTTTAATGTTTCAATTTGGTCCAAGGCATGGAGAGGGCTCCAGGGTGGTTAGAAGGCTGCCTAGTGGTTGCAGGGAGAGGCTCAGGCACAAGACCAACCCTAGGGGGAGTGCAGAGGAGCCCCTCTAAAACCTCTGAGCTCCAAAGGCTCCTAGTCATGCTTGAGGGTGAGCCTCTGAAGAGATTCTTGCCCAGCCCAGCCTGGGGGCCGGCCAGCCTGCAGAGGTTAGTCAGGTGGTCACTCATCTTCTTGATGATGATGATTTTCACCTCCTCCTCTAAGTCACGGATATGAGGGTCTGCGTGGGCAGAACCCTGGGTATGCGGATTCAAAAAGGTCTGGTTCGGGTTCTTCTCCATGACCGTGGTGGTTTCCATTGGCATCCTGAGTTTTACCACACTCATCTTGGGAAGGCTTCTGCAGGTCCTGGAAGAGGATGAGGCCACCATGCTGGCTTTGCATCTTTGAGAGATGCTGGGCTCCCTCGCATTTCTCCTCAACCAACTTGCAGAAGAAGTGGCCCACGTCTTCCAGAGCCACATAATCGCGGTCAGCATAGAAGCCCAGAGAGAGGTAAGTGCAGGAGGCCAGCAGATGCAGGTTGACCAGGCGATTGACAGCAGCCTCCACATCAGTGGAAAAATTCTGATGGATTTAAGAGCTTGTGGTTGTTTGGCAATAAGGAGTTAAGCTCAAAAAACAGAGTTGGCTGGTCTCAGAAGCCAAGGATGGCTGAGCAGGTTCTCAAGGTCACAACTGGAAAAGAGGTTGAAGGTTAGTCAGAGGCTGGAAGAAGGGGTGTCCTTGAGTCTGTTCCGTCCAAACACTGTTGAAGCAAGAGACAGATCTGGGGGACCACTGAGGGCGCTGCCCTATCCTCCTGTCTTTTTTCTGCCTAACACACTTCCGTACCTTCTCTGCACACACCAACATAATGTCATAACACTTCGCCAAGGCAATAATTAAAACTCAATAACCCAGTGGCAGAGATACCTATTGTATTCAGGCACAGTAAAGCTCCATGCAGGCATGGTAAATTTCCATGCTAGAGATCGAGTAGCTGGATCACACATGTGTCGATTAGGTCAGACCCGCCTCGAATTAGACAGCAGGAGCTTCAGATCCACAGCATGCTGTCTGGTGGTGGAAACTGTGGAGTGTCCAGAATGAGAGTGTCACATACTATCTGGAAAGAATCTTGGTCCTCTTGTTCTGGGTGTGTATGTGTGTGTGTACATACAGATCTTGCGCATGTGTGTGAATTGATGAAAGTGAGTTCTCAGAACCCTTCCTTAGTACCATTCTCAAGTCTTAGGGGCAGACTGTGGTCTGTTTACATGAAGGCACTTTACTGCTCTGAGGCCAAATGATGAAGGAAGTGACATTTGCGATGCTTCCACACCTGCCCTCACTTTCCCTTGGCTGTGTCCTGATTCTCCTCTCTTGCTCCCGCCCACGGTGAATGAATGCTTGCACATGGCCCCATCCCAAGGTCTGAGCTGTAGAATCTCAGAGCTGAAAGGCATCTCAAAAATCACCTGGGCCAACTCTTTCCTTTTGGAGAGATGAGAAAACTGAGTCCAAGAGAGTAAAGTGACTTGACTTAGGTTAGTGTGTGGGAAAACCAGCATTAGAACCAAAGCGTCAGGGAGAAAGGGCTTTCAATAAAAGGTCAGAAGACAGGGCTAAGTCCTAGCTCTGCCTTGTAGGAAGTGCATGGCTTAGTAGGTCAGTCACACACACTCACTCATTTTCACAATTGTTCTAACCACCTCTGTATCCAAGGGACTGTTGCAAGTACTGAATTAAATAATGGATGTGAGAGAGGGCTTTAGAAACTGCAAAGCATCCTATCAATATATGATTTTTGCTATGCTCAGTCAGTGGCCTATCAAGGCCAGTCGCATGTGCAGACATTAAGAAAGTGCATTTTCTGTAGAAAATTTAAAAACAATTATAAAACCTTATGAAACCGACTAAAAGTTAGGTTGCTTTTTGTTATCACTGTTTGGCAATTCTAAATAATGTCTAAATTTTTCTTTCCTGAAAAATTCCTTTGTAGGTCTGAATTCCAAATAATTATTGTGCTTACTATTAAATTTTAATAACATATAATGATAACGTAAGGATATGATAATAATAATATATAATAATAAAAGTTTAACTTACCATATTTTTGTTTCTTATCCTTTCATAAACCTTGTATCCAACACAAAAGTTAATTCAGACATCTCCCAGTTAGGATTGTCAGATTTATTAAATAAAAATATAGGATGCCACTTAAATTTGAGTTTTCAATAACAATGAATAATTTTTTAGTATATCTATGTCTCATACTCATTTGGAACATACTAAAAAATTATCACTTACTCGAAATTCAAATTTAACCATGCGCCCAGTATTTTGTCTGGCAACTCTATCAGTTATACATGAGGATGCAGCTACATGCTTTCACTCAGAATAAGTTTACTTGGGGGCACAATTGTGTCTCCAACTCTGGTAGTTATACTTCATTTAAACATTGGATTTCAAATAAAGATAGCAAATAAGTGATAAAGACAAATAAACAGAGGTGAGTCCTTCAATTCTGTCGTTCTACGTGGCCAGTTGGAGTTTTTAACATGTTTCTTAAAATTAAGAGTAAACAGAGTATGAACTTTAAGGTACAATATTTTT
This sequence comes from Pteropus vampyrus, assembly GCF_000151845.1. Lineage (NCBI taxonomy): Eukaryota > Metazoa > Chordata > Mammalia > Chiroptera > Pteropodidae > Pteropus > Pteropus vampyrus. The sequence goes on from NW_011888789.1 coordinate 16,113,359, forward strand.
GTTTAGTAAATGCAAATTTTAGTTCCCATGACACATGAAATATTTTACTAAATGTTGTGGATTGAATTGTGTTCCCCCCCAAAATATGTTGAAGTCCCAATCTTCAGTATCTTAGAATATGATTTTGGGGGGGGGGCGCGGAAATAGTGCTGTTGTAGATATAATTAGTTAAGATGAGGTTGTACTGGAGTAGAGCTGGGCCCTTAATCCAATATGACAGGTACTGTTATGAGAAGAGGAGAAAGAGACACACACACAGGGAGGACAGTGCCATGTGCAGACACAGACACACAGAGAGAACGCTACATAACAATGGAGGCAAATACTGGAGCGATAAAATTGTGAGGCAAGGAACGCCAAGGATTGACAACCCCGCTGGAAGCTAGGGAGTGGCGGGGGAGGATTGTTCTCTACCGGTTTCAAGAGGAGCATGGCCTTGCTGACACGTTGTTTTTGGAACAGCTTATTAGAGGATGGAGAAAGCTTTGAGCCGTGACTCTAAATGTTTCTACACTCAAGAAGATTGATTATTATGCCTGGGAGTACTCTGAGATTGGAAAGCCAGTGGTCTAGAACAACATGAGTGGCAGGAAGTCAGAATAATAATAATACTAATAATATTACTATAGTGAAGATGACAACCGAAATGCCGGCATTTCTGTAGTTTTTACAATGCACTAGGCCCTCTGCTGTATTAAGTATATATTACCTAATTTAATCCTATCAACAGCTCTGTGAAAATATTATTCCCACTTTACAAATGAACAAACTGAGCCTCAGTGGGGGATAAATAATCTTCCCAGGGTCTAGATATCTGCCTCAGAAGCCATTACCACCCAGAGTCACCATCCTGAGTGGCCAGAGGAAAAGGAAGCATCAGAGTTGCCCAGAGTCTGGCTTTCTCTGCTCACCCTTGTGCTCTGGACCAGAGAATCCATTTTACAAATACACATTAAATGTCTACCACATCCCACACGTTGTGTGAGGTGATTGAAAGGACGGCAAGGAAACAGGTAGCTCAGTGAATATTCCAAGACCCCATCTTTCATCCTTATCCTGGGCCTTTTGAGCCTTTTATTCTGGAAACCTCAGTCTTTCCTTACACCTCCTCAGCTACAGGGCCTGTAAGCCCAGGCAGTGTCAAGGCCAGACTTCAGTGTAACCTGCAGAGCTACTGTTTCCAATAACGCCCCTTGAGGAGGCTCAGGGACAAACTGGAGAGGGACAGTGTGAATGCCAGAATAGCCACCCTGCCTGAACTTTTTACAAACAGCTTTCAAGAGTGAATGGCTCTTTAGGTCTGTTCAGGTCCTCTGTTCCCGTGTGCCTTTTTACCCTCTCTCGGTTCTTAGGCCATGTCTATTCTGCAAAGTAGAAGAGTATGAACAATTTTCTTCCCCCATCTCTTACATTAACTCCTTATCTGCAGGGGCATTGTCTTCCTCATTCTTTGGGTTCCTTCTATGAGCCTGGCACCAAGCTAGGCATATCATATTTTTTCGTTTACTTTCCATAACTTGTTCCGTAGAACTTATGAAGTGGGCACCGTATTATTCCCATTCTTCAGAGGAGAAATGAATATGTTCAGAAAGATGAACTACATTTTTCTAAGTCACCCAGCTAATAAACGACAGAGCTGGGATTTGAACCCAAGTCTCCCTCACTTCAAAGCTCATGTTCTTTATATTAGGCCACACTGACATTTAGAACCATTTACGGTGAGAGTGGCAGAGGAAGAAAAGAAATGCAATTATACATAGATTTCACCTTTAAAGTTATTTCCAACGTCTGCCTTTGCCTTTTCTTTCAATTAGAATTGCTAGGCCACCAGCATTAAATAGCACACGTCCTAAGCTACCGAGTCATGCTGAAGAAACTGAGGAAGGTCCAGGTCTTTCTGAACAAATAAAGTGGCCCAATCCTAGAGGCAGGGGATGATATTCACACAATAGGGGCTTCACAGGAATCTCAGTCTTTGTAGAAATTTTAAATAACCATTGAAAGACTAGATTTTCCTGGTATGCACTAAAGAGCCAAATATTCTTCATTTTGAAAAATTCTGACATGTTCTCCCTCCCCAGCCCATTCTGTTCTCAATGGCATTATCGGCTTTGTCTTTAGCAGTAATGTGGTTATTGTATTTAGAAAATCTATGCAACCGAAAAAGAAAAAACAGAATGAGTGACTTTACTAGATGTGGAATGAGGAAGTAAAACATTTTCATTTTTTAAAGTTAGGTTTTATTCTTATACCTATACCTAGACATAGCAGTGTCATTCTCAAAAAAATCACTGCTGTGGGTGACACTGGTGGTAATGATGGCACCCCACACTAGGGGCTGCATCAGCTGCTTATAGTCATAGACGAAAAATCCCAGCTTAAAATTTCCAGGATCTTTATTTGTGTTTTGTTTAAGGTTTCTGGCTTATTCCAAGATTAAAATTTTCCTAAGTGTATAATAGCTATTTCTATTGTTTGCCAGATGACTCTGAAACTGTGCCTTCCTTTTTCTCTCCTCAAAACTTGTCAGAGCCCATCATTTTTGCTTTTAGCTGGAGTAGTTCCTAGGTCTGTATAACTTCCTTGTGGTTATTTTAAGCAAGACTTATTGAGCAGAGACCAGTTTTGATTGGCTTAGAGCCTCTTGTTGGCATAAAATGTAATATTTATTGATTGCGGAGCAGGTCCACAGGTTTTAATACGTTGCTTTTCATGTTTTTGTTTAATGGGCATATATTTTCTATATAATATTGGTACTGCTATTCCCAGGCATCTCATAAAACTGTTTACCTATGCATTGGTTTTAGAGATAGTATCTGTACAATAGTTAACTTAATGACTGCCTAACTGAAGTGCAATTATCTATTTTCCTTCCTTCCTAACTCCCTTTCTCCACCCCTCTCATCCCTCTCTCCCTTTGGCAGAATTTCTCTTTATAGGCTGGGCCTCTATTTGCCTACAATATATGGGAACGGATGGGGTTGGCTGACTGCTTTTATATTTTTGTGCTTTTCCTGGTTAATCACATTCAACTTACTAAAATTGCATGAAATAAAAAGTTCTTCCAGCAGGCGGCACTCTAGGCTTACAGAGGCTCTTGAAGCTGCTTGCTCCAGGCCCAAGTGCACATCCTACAGTCCGAAAAGAAACCTTACTTTCTGAGTTTGTTCAAGGACAGAGTCACACGCCCAGGATTTCATCATAGAATTCAACAGCATTGTCATGTGATCCTCTTACAGACAAGGCAATCATTAGAGGCCAGGTGGGACATCAGTGCAATCCTCAATAGAGGGTAAGTTAGCTAATCAATGTAAGCATTGCGAGTAATCCTGGCGAAGCACCAAGATGGTGGCTTTTGACATGCTGTGTTAGTGGAAACTGACTAAAAGGAGGGAAACAAATGAACCAAGTAAACCAAACAACTTAAGTATGAACAGAGCATATGATAATGCAGTGAGTGGTTCTTAACCAGAGGTACTCATCAGTATCACCCTTAGAGCTTGGAACAAGATCAGCATTCTTTGATCCACTCCCAAATGCTCAGATCAATAAATCTGGGTGGGATCTGCGTATCTGTGTTTTCTTAAATTCCACAGGTGATTCCAGTGCATACTCCTGGTACAACGCCTCAACGCCTCTGTATTATTCTTAACTCTCCAGTTAGTGTGGAAAAAGGGGAGGAACCCATCATGTCTAGTGACCTTTCACTTTTCTGAATCATTTTGCTCAGCTTTAAAGTGGGCCAAGTTGCAGAGATGGACTAGTTCCTCAAACCCAGAGTCCAGACTTTAGCTATGATCAGGTGCCCAGATATCTTTGCATTCCTGCCCCGCCCCCAGTCCCCCCCACCACACACACACCCCAATCCCCTATAAAAAGCACTGGGACCATGCTGAGTGGAGAGACATCACTGGTGAGACCCTTGCCTCCCTCTCTAATCATCAGTGATGTCATTAACGGGTATAACCTGGTCCTTTCCCCAAGGCGGGTAAGTCATATGAAATGAAGCATCTTTCATTTTCTAGACAAAGAAGTAGCAAAGGAGTCTGAAAACAGTGTTCATTCAAGTCACTAATTATTTAATGATTTGGGCCTCAGAAATTCCTCAAAGAATAATTAAATTTGTTTGCAGTAAGAGGAAAGTAAAATACAGATGCTCCAACTTACGATGGGATTATGTCCTAATAAACCCGTGGTAAGGTTAAAATATCATAAATCAAAAATCTATTTAATACACTTAACCTACTGAACATCACAGCTTAGCTTAGCTTAGCCTACTTTAAACGTGCTGAGCACAGAGACTGTGACTCATTCATAGTAGAATGAATTAATGATGCAAGATTAATAGACACGTAGGGTTTTCTTCATCTGCAGGGAATACGGGTGGTCATTTAAGGGGTACATCTGAAATAAAGAGAAGCAACACTCACCTGCCACCTTCCAGTCTCCCATATATCAGCCAACCAGGTATTTAATTTTACCGATAATTTCATTCTTTGGGTTAAACAATGCCCATGCCTGAGGGACTCTTTGAAAATGTAAAAGTCCCTAGGAAAGACAGACCAACCCCTTGGAATAAGTGTGATGACCAAATCTTTTCCCTTCAGGCAGGAGGAAGAGTTCAGGATGGCCCATGGAACCACAACTCAGGAGCATAGGATTTGAGAGACAAGTGTCACCTCAGGATACTGCAGAGAATTCTGCAGCTCTGGGCAGAGATGTCCTACTACAAAGGACAGGTTTTGGTACAAGAGAGCACTGTAGCTGGATTATGAAGGAGTAGAATGTTGGAACAGAATCCAAACCTTCATTTCACAGAAGCAGCAGCTGAGGCCCAGGAAGAGAAAGGATCTAGCATAAGATTAGCGTGGAGACTTCACAATCCACATGCCAAACGGTTTCAAAAGTGACGTAAGCAGTGGCACTGTACAGTCCTGGTGCCGCTGGCGAGGCCACATTCCCAGGGCCAGAACTTTGCTCCGCATTCCACTGGCTGCTCACTGACATCCGCCAGGGCTCTTATTTTCAAAACCAAGGGGACTATATTTTTAACATGAATCTGCCTTTTTAGCGAGTGCTCCAGGTGAGTCTGATGTACATTAGGTTTGGGAACTACTTGTCTTGGTTATCGGGACTGTTCATAGAAATAAACATAGAGGTTTTTTTAGTGCTTAAAAGAATCTTGAACATAGCGTGAATCCTCTTATTTTTTCTTTTGAATTATAGGGAAGTTGTACATTACTAACCACAGACTATTTCCATGAAAAAAAAAAAATGCAGAAACCAAAAATGGACAAAGTAAGAAAGAAGTCAGAGAAAAAATGAGCTTACTAGTGCTACATCTGAGCGTCTCCTTAGCCCCTTCGTTTCCCAAAGGAGCAAATCAGATCTAGAGATGTTAACGATTTTTCTCAAAGTCACACAGGTAGTTTGCGACAGAGCTGAGCCTAGGAATCTGGGCCCTCTGTCACCACTCTCCCAAACACACAGGACTGTATAAGCTTAGAGAAAAGTCTTGTGGGAAAGAGACCTCACTGTTCACAGCTGTTAGCTCTAGAGACTAAGATTACCAACGTGGATTTTCATTTTATACCTATCTGTATTTTTTGAACTTGTTCCAGTCACAAGCAATACAGGAGACTAGATTACCTAAAAATCTTCCTACTTCAAACTCTTTACAATGCTGCATTGCAAACTGCAAAATAAGACTGAGCTTGCAGAAGAGGAAATGCAATGATCAGGTGCTAAGAGTGAAAGGGTTGCTGACAACCAGGGTGGCTTTGCCTGAGGCCATCGCTGCCCTGGGGAGACAGGAGATGAAGCTTTTGGCCCACAGCCCACAGAGGTATGAGTGAGCCCCTCACACAAGCCAGGCTGGGAGGGCTAAGTCCACCCAGGAAGAGGATAAGGAAATGCTGCTGTGTCTGCCGAGGCTCGGGACAGGAAGTGTCCCTGAGAACTTGCAATTTAGGATTTATTCAAGTAGAAACTGTAGTATATTCAGTCAAATTAGAAATTAATAGAAAAGGGACAACTTTTTTAAAAACAATCTTCAATGTTTGGAAATATAATAACACATTACTAAGTAAGCCTTGGTTTTAAGAGGAGATAAAGTAAATTAATAAATGCTTGTAATTAAAGGATAATGAAAACAGTACGTGTTAAAATATGTGGAACAGCTAAAGAAATACTTTCAGATAAAATTATAACCTTAAATATGTTGAACAGGAAATTTTAAAAGGTTCAAAATTATAAGCAAACTGTTCAATTCAAGAGTTTGGGAAAAGAGCAATGGAGCAAACACAAAGAAACATCAAGAAAGGAAACAAAAAAAAAGGACAGAAATTAAGTAGATAGAAGCGAAAAATAGCAACAGATTAACAAAAACAGCAGATGGTTTTTGAAAAAAGACTAGTAAGAAAGATATATAAAAAGGAAAAAGAGAGATGAAAATACAGACACTTCAAAATTTTGTGAAGGTTGTTATGAATAAATATATACTAATGAATTTGAACCATAAAAAGGCCATCGTTGCAGAGATGAATGCTAAGCATGAGACCAACAGCATGGACTCCCTCTCACCAAGGCTGATCTAGCTACCACTGCTGCCAAAAGTCTGATACACTAGTTGCATATTCAACATGCTTTTACCACAGCGCCCACAGTATATAGTTTCATCCCTCAAGATGACCAATCAGCCGTTTGACGGCAGGTGATTATATTGGACTATGTCCTTCTCCTTAATTCAGCCTTATTGATATATTTCCCATTGATGGGTTTCCCTTTCCTGGAGTAAGAAATATGCTCTAAGAAAAAACAGAAATATATCAGTATCTTGGCCAGCACCATTATCTGAGGTCTCACAGAGGGCCTGATTTAATACAGTAGGTCCCACCTGACATTGCCTCAGACCAAGGGGCCTACTTTATGGCAAGTGAGTTGTGAAAATGTATACATGACTATGAAATCCACTGGGCATGTCATGTACCACATCACTTAGAAGCTGTTGGCCTGATAGAGTGTTAGAATGTCCTCTTAAAAGTGTGCCTAAGGAATCTGCTTGGGGTTGGGGGAGCTGTCCTTCTAGATGAGGTATGATATATTTTGAACCAAAGGTCATCATAACATGTTATTTCTTTATAGTTTGCTAGAAAGCATGGATCTCAGAACCAAGAGGTAGAAGTAAGCATAGCCCCTCTAACCATCCCTCCTGGTGATCAGAATGGGGAATTTGTGCATCCTATCCCTAAAACGTTTACCTCTGCTGGGCTAGAGGTTCTTGTTGCCTGAAAGGAAGAGAAAAGTGGTGAGATATTTCTAACATCGAACATTGTAAAATTTCTCTAAACCTAAGCTATAACCCAAATCTAATCAGTTCAGATTCCTCATGTCAGTAGACTATCTGGCAAAGAAAGTATTTACTATACTTTTTATAGGCAATTTACTATGATTATGATGAGGGGATAGAACAGCTGTTGTGTAATGGGGCAGGAAGACGTACATTTGAAACTCAAGCATTTACCTGGATGCATCTTGATCCCTGTATACCTAGAGTTCTAAATAAAGAAATACACGAACAACTGCAGCCTCCATGCTATGACAAAGGCATGGTAAGGAGAGGGGGGCAGTCTCAGACTCCTCAGAGATGAGGGTCTGGGTTATCTTATGGGGCAAGCAACCTAGACTAGAGAAACTACTGGCCAAGAATGAGAGGGGTCTAAAGTGGATGTTAGAAGAAAGAGTCAAGTATAAATTATGGCTTTAGCACCAACTGAACAGCAGGGTCCGTACATGTCCCACTAACTCTCCTATCGAACTTTGAAGAAAATCTGTTTATTTATATATTTAAATATTGTGACTGGCCACCACAATGACAGAACAGAGTGAACTGTTCTATCAGTGATGTGAGTGGTACAAGGCATACCCTGTAATAGACACCGTGGGTGCTCCATCCTATCTCCCAGGCATCCACCTTTCAGATCCTCCAGCGACTCAGTTGCTTGGAATAGCAGGTCTGAGGGCTTTCTCTGGCTGCTGGAGCACAACTGATTTGCATGAGATTAGGCCTAAGTGTTGGAGGAATTAAAGCCTCTTGGGATCAGATGACTGAACTGAGGACCGAAGAGAGTTATGGCTACATGAGCATGAAGAGTTTGTCATTAAGAAGATTAAGTGAGGATTGCCATTAACAAACTGCAATTGTCATCATGGATAATTGCGTCTTGTAGAATCTACTGTTCTTTGGCCTTACTAACATCTGTTATCAGCTGCATTTTGCCTTCACTATCTTGGACTGTTTGTCCACTCTGGTTCTATGAGAATCTGTTTTCTTTTCGAAGAGGCCCACCTGCCAGTTAAGGCCATCTGTAGTCGCCAGTCACTGAGGACCAAGACAGTAGGATGGAGTCATGGGTCTGCTCCATCTTCACCATCTCGGAGGGCCCTGTGAGGGCACACTCGTCCATTTTCAGGTCATGGCAGACACATTGCCCTAGGGATCTTACCATGTCACCTCCCATGAGGTCCACCACGGGGACCTCCTCCGCTTAGAGAACTTGTTGACATGCTTCTCCAGGCTACGGAGCTGTTCCTCCTTGCTCCAGTCTCTGAAGCTGTCACCGGCACCAGGAGTGTCACCTTCAGCAGTAGCAGAGTGACTCCCTTCAGCTGGGCAGAGGTTCCACTGCGACTTCTGTGTTCTGGAACCGCTGGCAAATCTGGGTCCCCTGCAGGGCATAGGCTCCTGTGACGGGATGGGCGGCTACCTCCGGGATACTGAGCCCGCATGCATTCCAGGACGCTGAACCCGCATGCATTCCAGGACGGTAGAGGGCTTGGGTGGTGGAGTCTGGCCTCGCCGGAACAGTGTGCTCCTGCAGCTCGGGTCCCACACTCCCCGCTAGGCCTCATTGTAGCTCAGCCAGTCGACTCCCGCAAGGCCACCGCCTCCACCACCACCGTGCACCACTCACAGGCTGCATGCATCCCTCTTTCCGTCCCTGTCACCACTGGCCCACTGCGGGACGCATTTCTTAGTCTCCTTCCCCTTTTCCCCAGCAGCCCCCAGGTCCCAGCCAGAAGAATCATCCTGTGCCTTTTACCTGCACTCCCAGCTACTCCCAGTGAACTTGAAAGCTCCCCGCTTTCCAATTCTAGATATCACCTCCCCATCTCAACCCCCACACTAAGTCCTCTTTCCGTCACACGTAGTGGGCTCTCAGACGCTTCAAGGACACTCAGGATGAAAATCCACGCAGACCACCAAAATGAGAACTAGCAGAGGCTATTTATTCAGAATTTGCTGTGGCACAGCTGTCAGTCACCATCATTTGTGTTGGACAGAGACTCCACGGCAGAGTTTATAGTGGAAAACAGAGAAGGCTTCAGGTAGGCCCTGACTGGAGGCTGTTGACCTGGGAAAACTAGAGGCAAGCTTTCTATGTGGTTGGTTTGGGAAGTCTATTTGGCTTTCTCTGGTTGGTCCTGAGTTGCAAGCACAGGGCTGGCAGGGCAAACATTAGGGAAGTTTGAGTTTGTTGATCAAATCTGGGCCATTTTGGATTGGTCGTTGCAGAGACTGTGGGTCAGAGTCTTATTTTGATGTATAATCTATCCATGATACCTTGCATATTGTCCCCACCTCTCATCTCCTTCTGCTTCCTTTAACCACATGTACCTTTCCAAGTGAAAGCTGTCATTGGGAGTTCTCAATAAAATCTAACCTTCCAAGGTGCTGGAAGGTTAACATTTTTTCCTGAGATGAAAAGCTTCAAATAGAGGCATCTGGTACACACAGCCTGTGGCCAGGGCTGTGGCTTTTAGGCCTTCAGCTCTGTAATGCAGATGGGCAGCTGAGCTCTTCGATTTTCAAACTATGAACAACCCCCACTTAGTTCTATTGAAGTACAGGCAGCCAGTGGTTACAAAAAAAATGCATTGTCTATGTTTTCATCATATTCTCATAAATAGCAACTAAAAACTTAGTATACACCACATGCAAAGCCCTATGTTACACAAGTAGATGAAGTAGGGTGTGGTGGATATTCTGTGGCCACAAATTTGGTATTAATCCAGTTTCTGAATTCATATAGCCTCCCAAATTAATTTTTAAAGGCTTTTCCCCCCGTACCTGAATGTTCACCACAGTATGAGAAAATATACAATGCCCTGATACCCAGAACTTTCGAGCATCTTGAAAAATCCTCTATTGATGAAGAATAACGTTTTGTCTCTGTCTTTACTCTCTCCCTTTGTCTAGTTAGCAGCAATTGAACGATAAACTGGTGATTCATTAGATGCTATTTAGTTTGTTCTGTCAGCTGTTTATTAATCTGAAACTTCCTGTTAAGATACAGGGTGTGCTTTTTAAAGAAACCTTACACAGCATAAGTTTTTTAAGGGTGAATAGATGTACTAATATATAAAGAGGATCTGTGAAACTTAGTTCTGTACGTAAGCTATTTTTCCCCCAGCAAAATTTTGTGGAGACTCACTATGTGCCAGGCACTGCTCAGTGCACTTGTGGTACAGGAATGAATGAGATAGTCTCAACTTTCAGAAGTTTACCATCTACTGCAGGGAGACAAGTATAATAAAGTGTGGTAAGTACAACCATAGATGTGCAAGGTATGGCGGGACACAAAGCGGGGACAGGAAAATTCTAGGGGAAAGGAGGAATGAGAACGTTTTCACAGAAGGGGCTCTAGAAGGAATCTGGGAAAGACTTTCAATAAGTAAATGACATGACAAAGATGTCATAGTTTGTTGACAACATGGAGGGACAGATCGAACAAGAAAGTAGGAAAATTGTTTGAAGGTTATTTAAGAGGCTGTTGCAACGATGTAGGCAAGAGATGAAAAGGGCCCAATTGAAGACAGAAGGGATGAAGAGGAGATTTGAAAGAATTTTTACAACAGGATGGGACAGAGGTGGGTGAGGAAAAAAGTTGAGTGAAGGTTTTTATTTTGGAGCACTTGGTAAATGGTGTTAGCATTAGATGGAATGAAAAAAGAGAATCAGGTATGTTGAGCGGAGCCTGTAGAGACAATGGGTTTACTGTTGGAACTGCTGAAGTTCAAATGCTATGTGTGGATATCATTTGTTCATTGGAAATCCAAGTTTGTAGTTTGAGAAAGAGGTCTGGGCTGAAAATACAGATGTGAATGACTTCTAACAATCTGGAAGCATGTATCTATTAAAAACAGATTGTGTTTTCTGTTTACAGTGCTTGACAAATGAGTAGTGCTTCAAGAGTATATAGTGTTTATGTTAAAACATAGTTTTCAGATAAAGTGTAAGTGGATTCTAGATCCTGGCTTTTTTCTTTAATGGTGTGAGCTTTTGCATTAAAGGTTGAGCATATCAGGAGAGGAACGGAGCAGTACGAACTGAATACTATCTACAAATTAAACTTCGGGGCGTTAACAGTGACATTAAAAGTGTTACTTGCCTTTTCAAAACTAGAGATTTAAAGGACACTCTGATAAACTATGAAAAATTGTATAGTTGCATTTAATCTTGGAATGCTGTAAAATGAAGTTCTTTTCTCAACAGTGCTTTGCTAGTTCCTGGGAAGTTGCTAAAAATGTGAAAGACCTGTCATCTTTCACCACACAAAGTGGAATTTTCAAGAATACCTTTTTGTAAAACGTTTTCTTTGTATCTAGGAATCTAATCTAACCCTAACCTTATCTCTAACCCTGAACCCTGAACCCTAGCTCTAGCCTCAACCCTAAACCTAAGTGTAACACTAACACTAATTCTAGTATGACTCTACATCCATATGCCCAAATCTATACCTCATCTTAAGCTGAACCTTAACTCATACACCACAAACCTAATTGTAATCCTGACTCTAAACCTAAATGTAACATTAACCCTGAGTCTAACCTGAACCCTATTTCTTGTCACTAACCCTAACCTGAACTCTAGAACTGTATTTCTTTCCTTTTCTTTTCTTTCCTTTTTATTTTTTTAGGGGAATGGGATAGACCTATTAGGGAAAAATGTTCTTTAGGTCTCTAGTAATTAGATAAACAAAACTGAGAAATGAATTTCAGATTAAGTGAGTAATTTATAAGCAGATCATCAGCAGACCTCTTTAACAACATGTGATTAGATAGCCTGAACTTTCTGATAGATATCCAAAGGTCTGGGTATTATTTCTGGATGTCTACAGGACATCCTTGCTTCTGGTGATTTCAGTGAGTATATTTAATAAGGATTGCTGTGAAAAGTCAATGAATATCTCTAAGAGGCAAGATCCAAATTGAGGGTACAGTTTCATAGACTTCGCAAAGGTGTATGCTAACCTCGATCTCAGTCTTCTAGGACTTCCAAAAGTATAAGACCTTCCTGCTCCAGAAGATTTACAGAAGACCGGAGCTCTTCTATTTATACCTACATTCCAATGTGACCTGAATCTTGACCTTACCAACTAGAAATCATCTAGATTAGACTAGCAGTCATTAAGACAATGTACAGTGTTTTAGAAGTAATATAAGATATTTTATTGCATTCAGAGACTTTACAGCCAAGCTGAGGAAAAATGATTAACATACATAAAACAACGAGAAAGCATGATGGGGCAGAATGTAATTCAGTGCTCTGCTATGTATACAGACCCGGTTCAAAGCATGGTCAATATTTTCTCTCATTCGTCAAGTACTTAGCAGCTTACGAAAATTTTGCAATACACATTCAATCTTCCCAGGATCCTGGTAAGTTAATATAGGGCAGGTATTAGTATAATCATTCATATTTGCATGTACAGAAATAGGCTCAGAGGAGTTAATTATTTCTTCACACACCCTCCCCGCTCTAGTGAAAGCAGAAAAGCAGAGTTTTGAACTCAAGTTGGCTAACTTCAAGTCCAATGGGGAGCTCACTCTATTTCACGGAGTAAATAAGACTTGAGCTGGGCCTTTGAAGATTGAGCAAAATTTGAAGAGTTGAGGTAAAACAAAAAAGGATTCTGAATGGAGTAAATACTATATGGAGAAAGCAGGAAGCCAGGAATGGGATAGTGAGCAGAGAGATGGGGGAGTAGATGAGGTAAGATTGAATAGGAAAAATGTAGCTTTGAGAGCCAAGCAAAGATATGTATATTTCAAGCAGGGTTTCACTAAGAAGTCAGTGAAGTTTTTGAACTGGATAGTGGCATAAAGAGAGATCTATCTGATAGTGGTGTGCATGAAGGAATCAAAAAAGGAAGTTTTGGAGGCCATGTAGGGGGCTTTGGGATAGGGTTACAAGCAAAGGCCTGGAATGGGGTGGCAATAGTTAGTATGAAACAGAAATAAATGGGTAAACAAAATACCAATTCAAAAAGATAGACTCAGTGTTTGAGCATGAGAGATGGAGAAAGTGAAAAAAATTCAAAGAATTTTAAATTTCAAATACAGTCATGCTCTGCTTAATGACAGGGATACATTCTGAGAAATTTGTCAGATGATTTCGTTGTTGTAGGAACATCATAGAGTACACTTACACAAACCTAGATGGTCTAACCTACCACCGTCATTGTATACGCTGTGTGTTTATACAAGTGGCGGCATAGTAGGTTTGTTTATACCAGCATCACCACAAACACGTGAGTAATGTGTTGTGCTACAAAGTTATGACATCACTTTATGATGGCTACTGTGTCACTAGGCAATAGGAATTTTTCGGCTCCATTATAATCTTATAGGACCACCTTCGTGCATGCAGTCTGACGCTGACCAAAATGTCATCATGTAGCACATGACTGTAACCAGTTATGTGGCCTCAGGCAAGTCATAGATTCTCTCTGGGCCCCTTATCTGAAAAAAATGTGATGACGACCTTCATATCACAGGTAGCTGAAACTTGTTATGTAGGTATGTTGTTTTTATAAAGAGAGGCAATTAAAAAATGTCTAGAAAGATATTCTCATTAACATTATATAAAGTAATGAAAAGCTGGGAAATATCTAATGCTCTACCCTGAGGGAAGAAGTAAATACATTATGAGAATTGTATAGAATTAAAATCACATTTCAAGAACATTGGGATATAAATATTTAAAATATAAAGGTAGGTAAAGAAAACAGAACACAATATTATCTGAATATTGTTTAAAATAAATATATTAATAGAAAAAGGGACTGGAAGAAAACATTGAGAGATTATCTTAATAATGGTATGTGACTGAATTGTATTATCACTTCTGTACTTTGCACTTTTCTGAAATTTCCAAACTTTTTAGAATAAACCTTTATTACTTTTATAATGTGAAAAAATATTTAGAAAAAAAAAAAGAAATGGGATCAACTACTACTGTTTAAAATCTTTAGATGTGTTGTGTTCCTTATAACTGTTTCAAAATAAAATAGCATCCTTTTCCAACTGACTTAGAAAATACCGGTGGAGTGGAATAGATTCTGAGACATGGCGGAGAGGGAGAGGTGACCTTCACAGGAGAAAGAGAATAAAGCTGAAGAAGAGAAAATACTGCAAAAGCACAGCAGGGATATATGCCGTAACGGAAAGGAAGTCGGAGTATTTCTCTGTAAGGGTAGTCTGACCTTTGGAAGCTGTTTACAGCTCAGATAAATACAAAATCAACTCTGGGAGCAGATAAGAAAGCAGTTGTGTCACAACTGCAAACAGTGCTTCATTGTACCAAGTATTTCGTTGGGTTTGCTACCTCAAGGAAACTTTTGCCACAGGTCCTCTTGGTTTTCCACTAGGACTGCAAAATGTTTTCAATAAATATGTGTTCAGGCATGATAAAAACTGACCATCCAGTGATATTACGAAACATTTATGTGTTAAGAATTTTTTGTATGAATTCACATTTAACTAAATAAAATAGTTCTAGAAAATAAGACCATAAATGTGCCCTTAGAGAAAATAATAATTGAAAACCAAATAGAATAATTTATCTTAGAATCTTGATATTGATCCATAATAATTCCTGGCTTTGTGCTTAATACATAATAATATGGCATGACAGGGCTACTTATTTGAGGCAGTATGGAGAGGTAAAATGGTCTTTGACTCAAAGTTTTCTGTTAAATGTGTCATTTCACACGATCTGGTGGTATCACTTAAATTGAAAACCATGGGATTATCCTTAACAGATAAATAAGTTTTTGACAAATGGAGCCCTTCTTTTGATTTATCTTTGAATTTATTTTACTTGTACCTGTGTGTTGCTGTTTTCCACCAGATACATGCTACTCAAAGTTCAGGGAACTCTCTTCAAATGTTTTATCTTCTCCCAGTGTAAATTCATTGGCCTCGTCCATGTTTACCATCACTATCTGTTCTGGATGTCACTCTGCCATATCACAGGTGAAACACAGGGTCTGCCCGGCAGAGGTTCAGAGTTCTCTAAATACAAAGGTCTCCAAAGCCCAGTAAATACCAAGCCTGAAAAGGGCCAGGGTGCTGCTTCTCCATCTGGTTTACTGTAGGATCAGCTTATTAGAGATCCACATGTTCTAATTCTTTTGGCTATGCTGACATTTGTAAAAATGGCATTAAAAAAATAAATGAACGTAGCAAATAGTGGAAGAACCTGAATTTCTCACTACCTCTAGCCATCCTCCAGGGTTTGTGATTTTTACCTGGATTTTATATGCTGAGTAGACAAAGCTGCTCCATATAGAGATGGAAGATTTTTCTTAGTTGTAAGATATTTTTCAGTGGAGGTTGTCAAAGTAAACACTGTAAGATTGTTCGCTTATGATATCACTGTAGAGGATGCCAGAAACTCTAGGAAAACAAAAATTCACAGGTCAGTACTAATTTTTTAAAAGTTGAATCTCATTAGAGAATGTTTGCATCTTAAAATGTCTAGGAGACTAAAGGTAAACACTGCTGGGAAGGAAGGATGGAAGGTAATAACAGAATAGGAGTTTTTTAACCTTATTTATAAAAATTAAATAATTAGGCCTAAGATAGCTTTTCTACTGTAACCCTCTCAACCCATATTTCTACTTGAATGGCTGTCAAAGCAGACTACAAGCTACCATACCACCGTATGTAATCAGTGTGACATCTGGGACTCCATAAGAGGCCACTGTTTCTCTAACTTTAGCTAACCAGTGCACTTCCTGTAGCATGCTTTGGATTAATTATCAGAGCCAAAGGGCCCGATTACCCTCTGGCTTGTTTTAGAATCACTCTCCCTTTCACTCTCAGCCAGCAGAAGTGTCCCTCGCTGCACTTGGATCGTTCCCGCATTGAAAAAAACTTTTGACAAATACAAAAGGAGATCTAGTGGGGTTAGCTAACTATTTGAACAAATTTTACTCATTCTGCAATGGATGACTCTTAATTTGCTTGATACACATACATTTTATACCTTTTCCTTGACAAGTAAGCCAAGATTGTGTGGTTTTCGTCATGGCCTGAAGTGTAGAAGAGAAAGAGAACGAAGATAAAAATAATTGGAAGATTTTACAGAAAGCAGAGATTGGGATTTTCACTCTGTTGTGGAATCCACTGGAATAAACAAAGTCACTAACACCAGGCAGCTTAACTGATCGCATTTTATATTTTAAGTTTCAGACACAACCTCAAAGCAAAGAGGAACCTCTCCAAGAATCTGACCAGATAGAAGCCTGGTAAGTCGCTGCTTAACATTGAAACTTTCATGTGAAGCAAAACACTAGCAAGGATATATTGAGGAAGAAATGTTTGAGTCCTTAAAAAATTCTATCCTTTCTATAACCATGACTGTAAAAATAAGTCTCACAAGGTGGGAGAAACTATTTGGGGTATTTTGCTGGGCTAAGAAAAATACTCTAGGTTTTACCATATAAATCTACTCCAGCATAAAATCATATGGCCAGTGCTTGATGTTTAAGGATCTAGGCAGGTTGCTGATCTGTGAATTATGCTTTTGTTTCAATACATCCTGAAATATTGACTGATTGGATATGTATAATTTTCATGAACATAACTGAGGGATAATTTTATTGGAAAACCCAAGTCTATTCCAATTTAAGGAGATCTAGTTCAATTTTAAAAAATCTTTACCTTTTGCTCTCAATTTAATAATATCTTCAGTGTTAAAGAGATGAAACTATAACCAAAGCATTGAGTTGATGACAAATACATTATAAAGGAAACCTATAAACTTAGAATAACATGTCATGTATTTCCAAAGAAAAGCTGGACATTTAAACTTAAAAAAAATATATAGGTAGAAAAGAGAACTTTTTACTTTCTACTTATCCATAAAAATTGCCTTTATTTTTGTAATCAGACCCACTAAATTGGCCTTTATATGGTCCTTTGCCCTCCTCAAGCAAATGGAGAAATACCTAAATGTGAAATCATTGCAGTTTATTA
>NW_011888789.1:16131893-16137640 GCF_000151845.1 Pteropus vampyrus
AAAAATAGGTAGAAAAGAGAACTTTTTACTTTCTACTTATCCGTAAAAATTGCCTTTATTTATGTAATCAGACCCACTAAATTGGCCTTTATATGGTCCTTTGCCCTCCTCAAGCAAATGGAGAAATACCTAAATGTGAAATCATTGCAGTTTATTAAATGTCAGAGAGAAAATTGTTAATCAGAATATCAGATAACTGATTGCCATGCAAAGCAGCTCCTAACCACAGGAAATGTCAGTGTTCCCTTTAAAGACAACTGATGACTACGCAAAATGCTGTTTATAAGTAATTAGGAAAAAATATAGAAAGTATGCCACTTGTGTTATGTTATATGTTCCTAAGAAGAATATTACAATAAGCATCTTTAATAATAATGTTTAAGTATCACTGCATTGGAAACTGAAAGTAGACTAAATTTCAGCCTAATTGCATAATCACCATTATATAAATGGGCAGGATATAAGCATAGGAGTGAGATTTCAAGGACAAGTGTGGGAGACGGGAGGAGTGTCCAGGGACGAACTTTTATGAATACGAACTGAAAAGACAAATTTCTCAGAAAGAACACTTTCAGTCATGAGATGTGATTTTCATACCCCCTGCCTCTCCCACCCCCCACCCCGGGGGGGATTTCACTTTCCAGACAGGAGGGAAGGAAAGGAGCCTTCTCAGTCTATTTTCTGGGTGCTCTCTCTTTGTCTTTGAAAAGAAGTAATTGAAATTTCCAGGAAGGTATCCTGGCCAAGTTAGAGAAACCCTAAGGGGATCTGTGAGATTCTAGATGGTCCATTGTTGGGTGGGCCTAAGAAGGTCTATGAACTCCTTGCAATTTTATGCAGAATTGCTGTGAGGAGAAAATGCTTCCTGCCCTTTGTAAACAAATACAGGTCAGCCAGTGAAATTCAAGAACGTTGTATAGTCATGTACTGCATAATGACATTTCAGTCAAAGGTAGACTACATATATGATGATGGTCCCATAAGATTCAAAAGGAGCTGAAAATTCCTATTGCCAAGTGACGTTGTAGCTGTTGTAACATCCTAGCGCAACACGTTACTCACACGTTTGTGATGATGCTGGTATAAACAAGCCTACTGCACTGCCAGTCATATAAAAGTATAGCACATGCAATTACATACAGTACAGGATACTTAATAATGATAATAAACGACTATGTTACTGACATATATTTACTATACTATACTTTTTATCATTATTTTGGAGTGTACTCTTTCTACTTATATAAAACAGTTTGCTATAAAAATAGTATGTTGTGTTACACTAGCAGCAGCCTCACAATCTTGTTTACCATGTCTCTTGATTTAATCATTTTCTCTTGTGCTTGACTTAATCTCATGCTGTTTTATAAATTTGGTATAGCCTAAGTGTACAGTGTTTATAACGTCTACAGTAGTGTGCAGTAACGTCCTAGGTCTTCACATTCACTCACCGCTCACTCATTGGCTCACACAGAACAATACCAGTCCTGCGCTCCATTCACGGTGTATGCCCTATACAGGTGTACCATTTTTTTATCTTTTATACTGTATTTTTACTGTACCTTTTCTATGTTTAGATACACAAATATTTACCATTATGTTAAAATTGCCTTCAGTATTTAGTAAAGTGATGTGCAGTTCTGGTTTGCAGGCTGTACCATGTAGCCTAGGTGTGTAGAAGGCTTATACTACCTAAGTTTGTGTAAGTGCACTCAAAGATGTTCGCACAATGAGGAAATCACCTGACAGAGCATTTCTCAGAAGATATCCTCATCATTAGGTGGCACATGACTATAATTGGGTTAGTCCTGCCCGAGCAGCGATAGAGTCTTGGCCATGAGAGAAACTGGGCCTCACCAGAGTGGCTCTGAATTTGACTCAGGAGGGGTAGGTTGAAGACTTAAGAGAGAATCAGAATCCTGAAGCATTAAGGTTATAGTAAGGAAGAGAGGTGTGTGAATCTGGGGATCAAGGCAAGAAGAGAATTTGGAAGCTAGAAGTTGGCAATGAGTTAAAGGCTGAATGGGGCAGATTGAAAAGAAGGAATCATGGTGAATGGGTTCTGCTAACAAATAGTGTACGTGAATGTGCTGGCTGAGCTGGGCGTGGCCGTGGTGGCCTAAAGGTGCTGCAACAGAGAGGGCAAGCTGTTTTCTCAATACTGTGGTGAGGCAAACTCTGGCTAAAATCTTATATTACAGACTAGAGGTTACCTTAAGAAATCTTCTGTAACAAACTCAGTTTGTTCCCAGAAGCTTGCAGACTCTCAGGTGGATCCCATAGCTCTTCCAGACCCTCTTACCTCTTGAGGACAAAGCATCTTCTATCACTGTTAGTTATAAGAAGAGTCTTATGTCAGTAATTAAATGTCCAATCTAGTGAAATAATCAAGTATTAAGCCTCATTCAAAACAGAGGCTTCTCCCTCCCTGAGGCCATTTTCATGCTGGGTAGCCTACAGTGGGGTGACTTCCTGTTTGTAGAGCATCATGATTTTGTTTTACTCAGTATGGCAAGACATGCAGACAGAGAAATGACTATCATGAAGGGAGTAGTGTTTACTCACAGTTTCCTAGAAATAAGAAGCTTGGCATGGTACATAGTCACATGGGGAAGCACCAGGGTTCCTTGGAGGCAGAGGGAGGAAGGGAGGAGAAAATTAGGCAAGTTCCTTTATTATGGTTTCCATGGGAAAAAGTGAGGCAGGGGAAATGGATTTAGGATTGGCTAGTTTGAATAACTTCAGAGGACTTGGGTATAAAGGCTATCTCTAGTATAAAGATAGTATCTTGGGTATAAAGGCTATATCTGGGATAAATAGGGCAGGGGGATAGTGGCCTAGAGCATTGAGGTGTGGACATTGGATTGATTGGTTTGCATATGAAAGGCACACTCTCAGGCAGGTCGACAGGAATGACCTAGCCTAGGGAGGGGAAGAGTCTCCAGAGTCAGCAAGGCTCTAGATGTCAGAGTATGAGAAATACAGAAAAGAAAGAGGCATGATTAAAGCCCTTCTACTCTCTGTTTCCATCTTGCTCTGCTGCTTGATCTCTACCAGGATCCCCACCCATAGATAGCTAGTCTGACCCTACCCAGGAAGGGGAGGTAAAGCATCCCTTCCTGGGATGGTCCAGCTCCAAGCTAATATGTTGTGACTGTTTCCTGAGTGTGGTGGATTCTCACCACTGATTTCTTTTCTGGGGCCTGAGGGAGCTTTCATGAATTTTTAAAGAATCCTTTCTGGATACCTACAACTGAGTTCCAGTGTGGTAGATCTTGACTTGCCTGACTGGTCATTTTCAACTTCTCCTAACCCTGGGCTCCTTTGACTAAGGCCTGCCTCCAGATTTGTTCTGCTGAGGTGAGTGAGGTAGGCTTGACCACCGCAGAAAGTCTTGAGGAAACATCTCCTTTTGTAAATGACCCTATCAAGCTGTCATCTCCAGCCTGTCCCACTGACCCAAGGGAAGAAATGTGTGCCTGTGCCCAGCCATTGGTGGAGGACGGTGAACTCTCTTCTTTTTCTGCTTCGCCACGTCGGGGTGATCTAGCGACACAATCTCAGACCACCCTTTACGCTTGCGCCAAGTTCTCCATGTAGTTCTACTGAAGCTCCTTCTCCCTTGGCTGACGGGTGGAGTGAAACATTCTTTCCTCCCCCGTGACAGGATGAGGGGGGCGCAGGAAGCGCGGTGGACCACAGATACATCCAAAGAAATGTTCTCTCTCTTTTCCTCTTCACATTCAGTCTGTTTACAGCTTGAATTGGGTGATGGGTTAAGCGTTATAAAAGCAGTTTTCAGCTTTTACATGCCTTGTCTAGGTGGTCTTTAAAATTTGGCAGTATATAGAACTATTATTTTTTCAGTCTTTGGGGGAAAACTGAAATAAAACAAGTTATATTTGATTTTTTTTTTTTTTTTAAGTAAAAACCACTAATGAGAAAGAGGGAACCCACATTAAATATGATGAAATGTGCTGAGGCTCCGAAAGCTTTCAGAAGAAAACCACATTAACCTTCTAAAAAGTTGGTCAAAACTAATTTTTCATAATCGAATTACAGCAGCAGTGACACCTTATTGCCTCAGTAAATTAATACATTTCTATGTTCACAAATCATCTCAGATACTTTTTCTGTGTCAAAAGTATATAACTCAATATTTTTATTGTTGTTTACTTCTTTAGTCATGGCAAGAGTTTGGTGCTATTTTTTAATATGATAGAATGTAATTATTGAAAGTTATATCCAGTGACTATGTTTTGGCCCTTGGCAATATCAGATGATGAAATTAGGGTTTCATAAAGTCTCAACTCTCTTTGGGTAAATTTGATTAGGCAGTTAAGCTTAAAGAGATATTATTTTGACTCAGAATAATTTCTATCAAATGATTTCTTCAAATATTTCCATTCAGAACAAAACTTATAATAACCGATGAAAATCTGAGAACAGTAGTTCCAATTTTATTCCTCACGTATGTTTGCTTTTGGTGGTATTGTTATTATTATTTATTATCCTAATTTGTGCTAACTAGATTTTTTTAAAAAACTTAGTTAATTTTATGGTAACAATTACAGATACCAATTAAATAAATATTGGCTAGAAAATTCAGGCATTATGTCTCATTGTGCAAATTAGAGAATAAGACAGACAGATAACTAAATTATAGATAATATGCATAAATTAACCATCATCTCTTACATTCCAGAATGAATTTCTAAAACTTGAGCTCTTTTGCATACACCATTCCTGAATTTCTTTTGAGTTCAAATTCAGTACAAAATTGGAATTATCTTATTTTGTGAACAAGTATCAAAATCTGTTCAAGTTATCTATTTCTGTATAATGAATAACCCCAAAACTTATTGTCTCAAAATAATAACTCTCATGTAGTATTTCTCATGGTTTTCATGGATCAGGAATTTGGGGCCGTCAACTGAGTAGTTCTGGCTTATAGTGTCCACTGTAGTGTAGCCTGATTGTGGTTGCAGTGGGATCAGCAGTGTGCTGGAACATCTGGAGACTGGCTAAGCATCTCTCTCTTCATGTGGTCATGAAGTTAGTCTGTGGATGAGTACAGTGACCATAAATCATGTCATGCTAATTAGGATGCTCTTGAGAATGAAAAGGAGTGGTGTTAATAATTATTCTGAGACAACAGGTATAAACTGGACTGACCTGGGCCAATAAGGACTTTCAAATGACTTCTTGGAAAAAAATTTCTTACTTTTTTCTTATGCAGAAAAAACAGGCCAACTATCAGAATAGATAATATTTTCTTAATTCTGAAATGATAATAGCAGCAAACATTTTTCTAGCACTTGCTTACTTATAGGTATTTTCTTAAGTGTTTTATATTACATGTAAATTAATTTACATTAATCATTTAACTTTCACAACTGCCTTATGAGGTAGAAACTTTAATGATTAGAGATAAAAATAAATTTGCCTTAATGAATAAATAAATTTAGAGATAAATATATTCACCTTATTATACTCATGTGTAAAATGGGCATATTCAACAAATTTGATGGTGCAAAAATAATAGAAGTTACAATGAAATGGTTTAAATTATTTTTTCTAAACAGATATTTTAAGAAACTACTGGACAGCTTGGCGAAAATACTTTCTGGCTGTGGTTTGATTTTAAAATGTTCATTAAAAAAGATTTGACTCATTTAAGAAATCTCTTAATCATTTCACATTATATGTAAGTCAAATCACTATGCTATAATTGTAAAATTGTACAA
>NW_011888789.1:16138040-16172111 GCF_000151845.1 Pteropus vampyrus
CTTGGAATAATTAGGAGGCAGACATAGATAAAGTCCTAGTAGTTAGAATAAGGAAGTAATTAAAGGCCAGACAGCTCAAGGGATAGCTATCAATAGTTCTTGTAAAGCAAGATGGTTCTGTGTAAATATAATATTAAGTCTTAGGAAATTTCTGATCATAAGAGAAGGCTCAGTGAGTCTTAAACTGAGAAGTATTAAACTTGAATTCTAGTTCATTCAGTACTAAAAACACCTGGGTGTTTGAGTTTCTTTAAATCTTGCTCTGATATCACTTTATGTTGGCTATGCAAGAGTTAGTAAATATTTTCCCTCTCGATATATTTTCAGAAAAGAATAACTGGCTGAATTGTGACTAAATGTATTATTTCTGAGCTAGAAACTATACACAGCTCATCTGTCTATCTAAACTTCGAAACATCGCTCTTTACTTGATGGCAGCTTATCTATTGAAAACACAATCCGTGTTCTATGCTAGTATGTGTATACTCAAACCCTTTGTGATAGTGCACACTTTAGGCTTAATATTTTATAAAGGATTGTTACACATATTGGGTCAGTGACTATATGGTAAGCTGAATATTTTCTTATTTCTAATAAAACCCTAGCTTCTTAGAGCTTACTGTTTTCTGAGCTTTGTAGGAAGCAGCTAGAAAGCAGTGTATGTGTATCACCTAGTTAGTATTCTGCAGAGACTTATTTCCTTTGACTCTCAACTGAGTTTGGCATTGTGTTCCTCTGGCCTTGGAAGAAACCAGAAATGAGAGCCTCAAAGGGGATATAAATGCAGCACTTGGGGTTGTAATCTACTTCCCCCTTTTGAGCCAAGCAAGCAGGCCAGAGACACCTGGATGAGGTTATGACAAGATTTCTCAACAGTGATGCCTAAAAGAGTCCAAGAACCAAGCTAATCATCACTTTGCCTTGGGCTATGTTATTTTTGTCCCTTATGAGAAAAATTGAGACACCATATCCCATGTTCAGATCTGAGGTTCAGATCTGAGGTCCCAATCAGCCGTGGTTCAGATCTGAGGTTCAGATCTGAGGTCCCAATCAGCCGTGGTTTCTCTTTCAGACAAAAGTGGTGCCAAAAAATGTTACTTTTGCTCCTGCCTCCTCGTCACATTGAGCATCACTTTTTTCCTTATCTTAAAGTCCTATTTTACCAGAAAATGTAGTGATTAGAAGAAGAAGCTTTAAATAAATTTTTTTTTCTTTCCCTTTTCTAAGCATTGGTCCCTAGGGGCCAGTGTCCATACATCTCTGTGTAAACTCAGTTTACTCCAACTCCCATCTCCATGAGCCATGTCCAGTCTTGGCAGAGAGCCTGGCTTCCAAGGTTATTCAGAAAAGCAACTATTTTACCCATATTATTTTCTTTCCTATCTTAGAGGAAATAAATCCTTTTTTTTTTTTTCCCCAAAACCATTTGCCGTCTTTGCTAGTGATCTTTCTCCTTTCTCACCTTCCCTGGGAATTTATTTCATTCATTATCTTACTCTATTTCTCTCTTCTATTGATTTCTTTCTCCCTGCCTATAATTGTGTACAAATGTTTCCCTTGTACAAAAACCTTCCATTCAGTCACTTCCCTTTTCCTCTCCTTTACTTCGCTGCCAAACTTCTTGATAGCATTTTCTACAATCACTGCTTTCTCATCTCTCATCTACTTCTCCATCCCTTGACACCTGGTTCCCGTCCTCACCCCTTGACTAAAATTGTCATAGTGAAGATCATCTGTGATCTCAAATCCAATGGCCTTCTGAGTGGTCATCCTACTGGACCTCACAGCTGTCTCTCTTCTGAAAATTCCTCCCTTGAGTCCATGAAGCAGCTCGCTTCTCCAGTCATGTCTCTAGTGGCACTTCTAGGCACGGATTATCCCTAATTTCTGTTGTCACGTCTTCCTTGGGGTGTTATAGAATTTAGAATGCTTCAAATGACACTTGATCCAGAAGTTGCCATTTTAGTTTTTCTTCTTGCCTCACCCTAATAAAGAAAGTTAATTTTGGTGACAAAAGCCTTGGTCATTCTCTTTGTCATGTACCACCTATTGAAATTGATCCTAACAAAAGAGGATGTGATGAGGATATGTAAAACCTTGGAGCAGTTCTTGCCTCCGAGACCTTTAGATTAACTCGAAATGAACATGGCAGGACTTCCTGCCACATAGAGGCTGTGAGTCTCCATGAGTCTGGTCTCTCAGTAGACGACGTGGCAGCACATTCTGTTCTAGTGAAGAGTCATTGCATAAAATATTTTCGAGGCACAAGTACTGTACCTTTTATTTAAAAAAATGGCAGTGCTTATTACCAGGTATTACACAATACCTCTTTACCACAGCTTTGAGAAATGTCCAGTAAATCTTCAGTGAGGAAAATCCAGCAAAGACTTCCTGTAGCTTCTGGGTATATTTCCTTAAAGGCGTGTTCAAAGTTAGATCATTCACTTATGCTGCAGATTTATGTGTAAAGACTGTACTCACTGCCTACTTCTCATTTCTACTAAGTATTCCTTCCTCCTCTACTATTTTTTTTCTTTTCTGCCCTTCCTTCCTTTTTGCTCATAGGGCTGTTTTGCTGGAAACCATTAATAACCCCTGAAAAATTTCACTATCAACTTTCTTCTAAATAGCAGAAGACACAACTGACAGAAGTTGTGCAAATACTAAACCGAAAGAGAAAAACTCCTTGAAAAGTAGCAGAGAAGCCTGAAATAAGGTGTAAGTTTTGTGTCTATCTCATGACTCTGAGGGAGAAGGAAAGCAGAAAACCTGTCATAGAAGGAAGCTGTAGGAATCCCAAAGGCCCTTCCGGCCCCTAATCACCCCAGAGAAGTAGCTGAGAGTTTTAGAGTTTCATAATTCATTTAATGTTGCACTCTTCCATGTCTTAGTAAAGTTTATTTCCAACACTGATTAAAAGCCCAACATACTTTTTTTTTTTTTTTTGAGAAATATACTGATTTAATCAGGCTCAAATGTTCCCTTTATTTTCCTTCTTTTAGACTTAATTTTTAGAGGAATGAGAATACTCTTGAAATTTTTCCAAGGAGCATTTATTTACAGTTATGCTTTTAGGTTGTAAAGATTTATCAGAAGATGCTTCCTCTTCTTTATTTTCTATTTTTGTATATCCTAGACAGTTTCAAGGTTTTACATGGGGATAAAACACAGCTTTAATTTAAAATGGAAATAACTTGGGTGGGAAGGAGTTGATCATGCTAATGATATTGTATATTGTTTGTTCTTTCCTTCAGTCTCCCAAATATTTCCATCCACTTATATCCAAACAAAAAGTTCTTGTTTATTCCTCTGTTTTTAGTTTTGCTTCACATTCCTTTTTCAAGTCAGAGCACTAACTAATTACTCCAGGAGTTTAAGTTGCCCCGTCTAATCAGATGCCACCAATCCTTCAGAATAATCTACAATGTCAGCAACTCAGCTGCAAAATTTTTTTCAGAATCTAATGTTTCTTCAGAAGTTGAATGGCAAACAGCAAGGGATCTATTCTTTCAGAATTCCGTTTTCAGTGGAGTGAGTCTAGGCTGTATATATGGACACAGCAATTTCAAAATTATCTGTCCTGCTGAATAGCAAGTGTGAGAAGAGACCCAAAATATGCAATTCAGTGGTTTCCTTTTGCTTAATTTATAATAATGAATCATTGTAATCAGTAATAAATAATGACAGTGTTTTTTTCTCAAACTTTGCCTTGTATCAGAATCACTTGTTACATACAGATTGCTGGGCCTTACCTCCAGAGTTTCTGATTCCATTTTTCTGGGGAAGCCCAAGAACTTACATTCCGAACAAGTTTCCAGGTGATGCTAATGCTGCTTGTACAGAGATTGTACTTTGAGAAATGCTGCTCTAATTACAGCGTTACATCTTGATAATTATACATGACATTGTGATAATTATACATGTATATTTAAATCAGTTTCTATTTTCACTCTCTGCTTATGCAAGAAAAACTAAAAAATTAATTTGGGAACTTACATTTTTGAGGAAGAACACATATTGAGAAAAATTATATTTTTTAAAACCCACGGTCTCCTGTGACCTCAAAAGTATAACACAGCATATAAAAAACACCTGAGATAAAGCAGCCAACTCTCTCTGGTTTTGCCTTTGTAAATGAACCATGTCAGATGGCTATTGCTGAGGTTGGATCTGTTTATATTCAAAACCTGTCCAATCAGCAGTCTAGTTGCATCTTTAACCTGGTTGGGCCGTTTGACATCACAATATTTAATTAACTGTCATCCACTCAGCTGACAGGACTGAGTCAGGACATCTTCCTACAGCCAAGGCCTAGGGCACTAAGTGTCTTCCTCCGGAAATTTTACCCTTGGGATTCAAATACAACTCAGATTCCTTGCATCATTATTCAAAGAAATGGTGCAAGAATACCCCAGAAAATATTTTTCTTGGATTGGTCTCACTTTTTTTTTTTTAAAGGTATTTATGGCTTTTGAAGCAGATTTAGAGCACCAATCTTCACTTTTAATATTCTCCATATGATATTTCTACTTTTTATTAAAGCCCACGTGTCAAAAGAGATAAGAAACCAAGGAGCTGTTGCAAGCACAAGCTCAAACACTATTTAAAGGAAAAAAGCGAGCAAAGACAGCACCGCCATAATTGAGCCATAGGTGTGGCTGTGGATGTCCAGCAAGCAGGGACTCGCTGATTCCTGCCTCAGGAAGAAGGGGAGTGCCACAGCACATGGGGACTGTGCTCATATGAGACCATTAGCTCTGGCACTTGCTGTGCAGGGGCTGATGACGAACACTGGATTGGTTTGAGCATTAAACACGCACAGCAGCAGAAGTGCCCAATATTTTTCTTTCCAAACATTTGGCGCCCTAAGTCTAAAAGAGTTGTGCAGTTCCTATTGTTTAGACTTGGGTCTATGTTAGCAAAGTAATCTTGAGGAAAACTTGGGAAAACAAGTCAACAATATTACATTGGGTTATGATTGGCAGGCATGTTATTTCCTTCACCTGCCTCGTCTGGATTGCTCCCCTTCACTTTTCAAGTAAGAATTGAAAGCAAAGGTAACAATTGCCACCAGGAAAATGCAAAGAAAGCCAAGGAAGTCCTTTTAGTCTTTGCCTCTTTCCTTCTCTTCGTTTTTAGTCTCTCTGGTTCTACCTCCTAATTCTCCCTTTCACGTCCCATTCCTCTTCTACTATACAAAATCGCTATAAAGTCATGTACTGATTTTTAAAACTGCACATGAGAAACAATCTTTTTATTTTATATCCATGACCAGAATAAACCTATTCTCAATTTTATTTTCCAGGTTATGCAATCTAATTAAAATTTTTTTTTTCTTTATTCTTTTTTTTCTCAGTCTCATACTGAAGTCTCTTCTGGTTTTCCAACAAATTCTCAAGTTATTGTCTTTATGGCCCAACTGTTTGTACTCAAATAATGTAGCTCTTAATACTAGCCTCTCCAAAATATGGCCTTAAAAATAATGATCTGCAACCATCACATGCAAAAGCCAATAAATACATGATTCTTAATATTATCTGTGATTTCAGATTAGGAGTGGATGTTCTCCATGACAGTATATAACACAGCATATTGCCTCATATTTTTATAAGTATTAAATTATTGACTTACTGTCCCTCTGCCCTATTAGTTTAAGGATGCAAAAAGTGGATGATTGTTAGTATACTTTTATAGTTGTTCTCAACCCAATGATTTATTTAGTAGATCATACTATAACAAAATTTCTTGAGCTTGACAAAGGAGTTTTACAAGCTCCTAAGGTTATATTTTTGCAGTTATTCAAAAAACAATGTCTTTTAAGGGTGCTAAGACTAAACACCAGTAAGAAAATCAAGTTGAAAACATAAATAACCTGGATTCACTCTATTAATAAGTATTAATGAGTAGTTAATAGCTCCCAGACTCATATACCTGGGCCTGAGGTTAGAAAGGCAAGGCAAGAAATTCTCTCCTTCTTAAGCATTCATTTTTGGAACCAGATAAACATCCCATAACAAATTCAACTTGTCTCCACACAATTTGCTACCTTGTTCTAGATTGACATCATGCACCATCAGTGACTTTGAAGGAGTAATTGCTCAGGAAGGAGATCAGCTGTGACTTTCTATCCTGTTCTGAAAATGAAACTGAGCAAACCCTGAGGAGCAGAATGTCTCCCAAGAATCACCGCGGGGCTATGCAGGGCTTTCCTCGGGAGCTGTTTACATCCATGTCACACACTCTCCACTTGAGAAGGATGTCCTTTGCACTTTTGTGGAAAAAGGCCTCTGATTTAGGCACAAAGGTTCAGGCCAAGACTCTTTGGGGGAAAGAGTTCTCAGAGGTGAAGGAGGGCAATTTCAGAATAGGCTAGAATTCTACAGGAGAAATATTTTAGAGACTTGGGCTTTAGGTAAGGATGCAGGGGCTGAGGTCTCTGGAGCCAGGCTTTCTGAGATCCTGCTGGCTTAACTAGGAAGATATTGCCTGTGGTTCCAGCTTTTCAGAATGGTGGCTTGTGCTCTTCATAACTTTGAATATGACTTGTCAGAATGAGGTAGAATGATGGCAATATATCAGTATATGATTTCCAATAGAAAGAAAAATGAGAGGAATATGAGGTCTTAAGTGTTTTGGGGGGTCACTTGTAGATACTCAACTACTTATTGATTTAAATGTCCCTTTTCAATACAGAAGAAAATGGAGTGTTTGCTGGTTTGATGGTCGCTCCAAAAAGGGACAATGAGAAAATCTATTGTTTTTTTCCCTGGGCCCTAGGATGAGAAGATACTGTGGGGCAGACTGGTGGTGCGGGAGCAGGCGACGGATGGAGGCTGGCTTAATCCTTCGAAACATTCATGTTCTGTTTTCATTTGCTGAAGATACAGATTATGATACTGAGAAATACTGAGGGTGGAAAGGAAAGAGCAGATTTTATGTTCTCCTTATTAGGGAATGCCACAAATGCAGGAGCTATGATGCCTGGTCTTCCAAAGGGAAGTAGCAGAAGAAACTGTCGGGTGAGGCAAATGAAGCACCTCATCTTGGGTGCACACTTCAAGGGGGTACCAAAAATCTTAGTTATCCCGATGACTGAGGTTTTGGGCACCCCGTTAAATGTTGTGCCCTAGGCAAGTACCTCACTCTTCTTGCCCTAGTCTCGTTGATGGCTTCTCTAAATGAATTGGACTTATCTGCTATGAAGAAGGTTATAGAAAGCAGAGTTCTCAGGGCAGGGAACAGAAAGGCTGCCTTTGGTTGGTTTTTAAGCTGTAATGGGGATATCTGAGATATAATTGTGTCAAGTATAAGTGGCTCAACGGGATCTTTGAGCCCGTTGAAAACGTGATGCAGAAATCTCATGCTTTCAGAAATATAGTTAGAAAATGTACGCTTAAGTTTAATATGTGTAGTGAGTTGAATGGTGGCCCCCCAAAAGATCTGTCTGTGTCCTAGCCCCCGGGACCTGTAAATGCGACCTTACTCAAAAAAAAAAAAAAGAAAAAAAGAAGAAAGAAAGAAAGAAAGAAAGAAAGAAAGAAAGAAAGAAAGAAAGAAAGAAAGAAAGAAAGAAAAATCTTTGTAGTTGAAATTAAACTAAGGATTTTGAGATGAAATGATCATCACGTATTATCTCGGTGGAACCTAAATCCAATGACAAGTGTCTTTGTAAAGGTGAAATGGACTTAGATTTTACAGACAGAAGAGGAGAGGCCCTGAGAATAAGAGGCAGAGATTGGAGTGATGTGGCTATAGGCCAGGAAACACTAAGGGATGCCAACAGACCATAAAAGCAGGAGAAAGCAAAGAATACTTGTCTTTAGAACTTTAGAAGAAATGCAGACTGACCTACACCTTGATTTTGGACTTCTAGCCTCCAGAAACATGAACGTATAAATTTCTGCTGTGTTCATCCATGAAATTTGTGGCATTTTATTACAGCAGCCACAGGAAGCTAATACATTGTGACAATGAGTTGACAAGCAATAGCATAGTTATCGAGATATTAATGTTAGTGAAGGTGCTACTCGAGGGGTGTTGTCATCTATATACTAACATGTCTTGAGGATAAGGTTGAGAGTGGGGTGGCCGTGTAATTTATTGACCAGATTGGAGCACTTTGGAGGAAAGAGAGGGCACTATCAATGATTCCCTGGACAACCGGCGCAAATCCTGGACAACTGCCCTGTGTGATTAATGGCTTAAGCTATTAATTTCCAGCAAATTAGTGGTCACTGGTGAGTTTGTTATTGGAGCCACAGTCTTGGTATATTAATTATAGATGTTCAAGGAGTTTGAATGTACGATGCAAACATTACAGAGCGTTTTTGTTAAATAGATCAATTAGAGAAATGAATACTGAGTGGCCTTTGAAGCAAGGATTTTATGTTGCAAAAATCCCCAAGCAGACATATTTATAAAAGCAGAGAATCTGACTGCTAGGAAGGAGAGCTCTGGAAACCTGGAGGCCCAGCAGCGCCTGTTCTGGACCTTTGGCAGGCACTGCGAGAGTTCCTGGGCCAACTCTCCAGTTTCTCCAAAGGTGGCGTAACTGATACATTTGTGCATGTTTATCGTTAGCTGCAGCATTTGCCATTCCGTCTAAGTCTCCTGGTGTTTTAATTATTAAACAGCCTGAGTACCTTCAGCATTTGGGCAAGGAAAATAGAACAAAAAATATATTTTTCTAATATTAAGAAGTATACCATATCCTTGTCTGAATCCATTTGGTAGGGAATAATTATAACTTCATAATCATATGATACTATATACTTTGGCTCTGACATTTGAAATGGAACAATTATGGTTTTTATGTTTGGTTTTTATATTTTAAGTTTTATGGTTTGGTTTAGAAATCAAAGTTTATCATGACAACATAGTGCTTTAAATTTTGATAATATGTTTGATACTTCTCTGGTTTAAACTGCGCTAAATATGCTGTAGCGAATGTTATAAGTGTTTTCTCTGTTTCTAGGGCATATCAATGAGAAATATCTAAGATTCAGCAATTCTATTAAAAATGTGTCCGTGCACCATGTGCTGGGCACTTTGTTATGTGACGAGGGTGTGAAGATATGAGCTCGTTCTCCCTCTGTCCCGCTCTCTGCCCTCTGCTCCCTGCTCCGTGCCCTGGGAGGCCGACCTCCACCCAAGGGCTCCCTTGCATTCTGGCTTCTGATTAGGGCCAGCTGCACCCGCTAAGACTGTCAGCAACTCTGCTCATACGGCTTTCTCTGATTCCAGAGAAGTTTCAGTAATTGCTTAGGTCTAAGGGTGGTAAATAGATAGGGGGTAAAGGGAGAGAGGATACTGTATAAGATCTTTCACTTTCCTAAACCCTGCTCATCATCTCTTTGTAAATTGTTCCTTTGTTAAACTTACTTGAAATTACTAATTTGACCAGGACTATAATAGATGAAGATACAGACTCATCATCAAAGAACTCACATCCTAGCTGGGGAGACAGATGTGAATAGCTAACTGTAACATAAAATAAAAAGTCTACAGTAAAGCCCATGCAAAGGGATGTTAGAGCACCGAGGAAAGAATGATTGATGAAGTCTTCCCTGGAAAGGTAGAGGTGCAGGGAGAGGCAGTGTAGTCTTCACCTAGAGATGGTGTTTGGGCCTCTGGGGATTCAGAGGTGTGGGATTTCCTTGCATCTTTAGAGACCTCAAGACCTCAGAGATCTTGGGCTGTTTAGATGAAGGTGATGGAACAGACTCGGGAAGATAAAAGAAACTCCTAGAGACCCTATTATTCTGGAGTTTTCCCTATTACTGTTTTAGAATAATGTTATGTGGTGAAATGAGCAATGAACCCGAGTCAGAAAGCTGTTTGAGTCCTAAAGTTGTCACTAATTGTATAGACATAGGTGAGTTTCCTAACCTCTCTCAGTCTCAACT
This sequence comes from Pteropus vampyrus, assembly GCF_000151845.1. NCBI lineage: Eukaryota > Metazoa > Chordata > Mammalia > Chiroptera > Pteropodidae > Pteropus > Pteropus vampyrus. The sequence continues at coordinate 16,147,946 of NW_011888789.1, forward strand.
GACTCGTCTACCTAATAGAGAGGATAATTCTTACCCTTCCTCTCGTAGGATTCCTGTGAGGCTCAAAATGAAATAGTGTTTGTAAAAATGTTACAGGACTAAAGCACTATGCCGATGGGGAGCATGTAGGTGTAGCTCAAGATGGAACAAGATTAGTCCTGGGTTGATAATAATTGATAGATGCATGGGACATTATTACACTATTTGTTCTACTTGTGTGTGTGTGCAAAATGTTTTATTTTGAAATAATTGACTTACGGAAAAGTTGCAAAATAAGGCAAAAATTCCTCTATCTTTACGTAGATTCCTCAGATGTTGATAATACCCTTTCTGCCTTATCTTTTTCTGTGTGTGCACGTGTATTATTTCTTTACAGTATTGTTTCTTTACACACACACACACACACAGTGTGCATGTGTTGTTTCTTTACTGAACCACTTGAGAATAAGTTGCAGATATGATGCCCTTTACCTGAGTATATGTTTTCTACAAACAAACTCATTCTCTTACATACCCATAGTACAATGATCAAAAATTCAGGAAATTAACATTGATACAATACTATTATTTACTCCACATATCTCATTCAAATGTCACCAAATATCTCACTAATATCCTTCATAGCTAAAGAAAAATAATTTTTTTTCTGGTCCAAAATCCAATTCGGGACCACACATTACATGTAGTAGTTGTTTAATCTCTTTAATCTCCTTAAAACTGGAAGGGTTTCTAAGCCTTTCCTCATCTTTCATGGCCTCACGTTTAAATATATATAGGCCATTTATTATATAAAATGTCCCTCGATGTAGGCTTGTCCGGTGTTTCCTTAGGATTAGAATCAGATCATACAGTTTTGGCAGGAATACCACCAAAATCGTTCTTATCAGTACAGCATGTCAAGAGTCACACAATATGTGTTTGTCACATTATTGGTGATTAACTTCACTTGGTTAAGGTTATTTATGCTAGAAAAGTAACATTTTCTCTTTGATAAGCATCTTGTGGGGAGATAATTTACTTTCATACATTTTTTACTTTTTATAATAAAAATGAGGAAGACAGGTAATCAAGAGTTTAGTTCTAGGTAAGTTAAATTTGGTATATCAGATAGCCACACAAATGAATATGAAGCTCAGAGAAGTGTTCTAAGATAGTGTGGTCCAATATAGATGATAGATTGAGTGCATTCAGAGAAAATAGTAGGTAAGGAAGTCAAGAACCTTTGTAGAAATCTTTTATAAATTTTAATGTGAGAAAGAGCAAAATCATGGGATTCATAGCTGATTGAGAATATAAGGTCAAAAAAGGATTTTTCTTAATGTTAGGAAATATAAGAATATATTGTTATATGCTGACAGAAATGATGCAGCAGAGAGAGGGGATGAATATTACTGCAAAGAGGGGAACAATAGAAGCTGTGAAATCTCTGGAAAGAGCTGTACTCTCATCAGGGAGCATGGCTCACCTGGCTTCCAATCCCAGTTCTGACTTACTAGCTGTACTTCAGTTAACGTATTTGAAAAATAGAATTGTTACAAGAATTAAATGAGCTAATATTTATAAAAAACATAATATTGCCCAAAGTAAGTGCTATGTAAGTGTAAAGTTAAATACGATGTTAAACTCACTGTCATTTAATATCATAGAATCGTTTTATCTCTGAATTCTGGGGGTATTTCCTCAAGTCTTCCTTCACTTTGATTAGATCCGATTTATCATTTAATCTATATTTTGAGTTTTTAACTTTAATAACTATGTAGTTCATTTGTAGTTCTGTTTAGAGTTCTATTTCTTTAGATAGGGTCCTGATCTTTCATACGGTTTCTATAAACTTTTTAATTATTTAAACATAGTTATTATATATGCCCTTTCTAATATTTCAGATTAGTGGAGAGTACACATTTTCCTGTATATTTATATCTGCTGACTTTTCCTTATGGTGATTCATTTTCTTCTGTGGTTTATGACTTTTTGCTGTGAGCTCATCTTCAACTGAAGTTGTTTGTTACTGTGGGTGTCGCATGAACCTTGGTAGGGAAATGTCCCTAAGACTTGTTTTGCCTTTTCTTTTGCCAAGTGTTCCTTATATTTCACTCGTCTGCAAAACATTTTTTTGTGTTAACTTTGCAGTTTATCATCTCATAAATTGAGACTCTATACTTGCACATGGCTCAGGGTTAGGATTTCATTTTTTGTAGAAAGATTTTTTTCATTTATTTAATTTTTATTTTTAAATCAGAACCGTTTCCAGACACAAGCTAGTAGTAGAGTTTTTCTAGAACTTCTTTCCAGAGATCTAATTATATAAAACATTTCCCGCTTTCAGCTCCCTACTTTGCAGAGACCTAAGACCACATAAAAATGCCCTTCTTGGATTATATTCGGGTTAGACTATATTAACCCTTTTGGACTATATTCAGGCTGGACGTCCCCCTGGGCCACCAGAGGCAGCTTTGTTAGCCTACCAGTCTGCCCGAGACCTTTCTCACTCTTGCTGATAAATGGAGAAAGTTCATTTGTTCTTTCACTCTTGGCTGTGTGTTTACAATTTTTTATTATATTTTATATGTTTATTATAGAAGGGATGGGGTCTATTTTAACTCAAATGGCCATGTTGCTGGAACCAGAACTCTGCCATTTAATATAGATAGATATATAGATATAGGTATAGATATAGAGCGAGACCTAACATGGAGATTTTCCTGAAGAATATGCAAACCATCCATTTCTTTAGATTCTCTGACCTCCACTGCTTGGTTAAGCCAGATTAAGAGCTGTGTCTTGCCAGGAATGCTTCTCACCGGGCCACTTGTAGAAGTACTTTTCCTTAATTACAGTTTGGCACAGTATTCTCAGCTAATATAGGCAGACTTTATAAGAACGAGCTTTGTGAAATCCTTCACTGCCTTTACCATAAAGATATTGTTGAAGACCACATTATGCCTATCAGTACTACTCCTGGGGTAATGGGACTGTTTTTCTTTTATGGAAACTATGAATTGAGTAACTACTAGTGTGTTCTTCTTTGAATGAATTGTTAGAAAGCTTAGAGCCAAGTTTGTGGCCAACATCTAATAAGAGCATAAGATTCTTGGCATGCATTATTGGACTCTAACCTCACTCTTGACTCCACCTTATTTTACTATGCGTATTTCTCTTATCTTCATGTATTTAACACATGCTTTCTCATGGTATATTATATTTATCTCTGTGAACTATTTCACATCTTTGACAGGGTGGTGTGAATGATAGATATGTCTATGAATGAATAGCATTAATGTGCAAGGTATCAAGTTAGTCGAATAACACAATGAATTGACCTCTGTGAGTTTCTATTGGGGGCAGAAAATAGTTTATAATCCAAATGCCACAAGAAAGATAAATACCACAGAAGAATAGGCAATCATCAAAAATTATAACTGAAGAATGTTTAAAGAAATGGAACACACAACAACAAACTATCTGATGCTCTCCTATTCACATATATACCAAAAGGAAATATATAATAGTAAGTCAATAATGATTATATCTTTTTTGGTAGGATTCTGGTTGGTTTTTATTCTTCCTTATGCATTCTTTATTTTCTAAAATTCCATAATAAACATATATTTTTACTATAATTATAAAATGGAGAAAAAGATGAATACCACTATATCTCTCAGGACTGTGGAAAGGAATGGCATTTACCCAAAAGGTTCAAAACAAGAGCCTTGATGGATGGATTATATGCAGGAGTGTGCTCTAGGCTAAAGGAATCATCGAAGATTGTCCAGACTCCCAAACACTAACAACAAAGGGAAATGTTACCACTCCTGGAGGGATTGGAGGGGTATGAGAGAAAACAGAGTTAGAGTCTGGGGAGTGGGAGCTACTCCACCAGAGCTGTAGTCACAGAGAAACACAGCCACTCTCAGAGACACGGTACCAAAACAAGGAGGCAGAAGGAAAGAAATGCTCAGAGCTTTCTCTCCTTTACTCTCTGTGATGGTTAACTTTATGTGTCGACTTGACTGGGCCACAGTGTGCCCCACATATTTGATCAAACATTATTCTAGATGTTTTTTGCGAGGGTATTTTTGGATGAGATTAACCTTTAAATCAGTAGACTGAGCAGATTATTCTCCATATGTGGGTGAGCCTCACCCAATCAGTCAAAGCCTAACTAGAACAAAAAAACTGACTCTCTCTGAAGTAAGAAAGAATCCCTCTCACCTGACTGCCTTTGAACTGGAACTGTTTTCTCTTGCCTTTGGACTCAACTGAAAACATTGTCTTTTCTTGGGTCTCAAGCCTGCTGTACCTCACACTGGAAGTACACCATCAGCTCTCCTGTGTCTCCGGCTTGCCAACTCATCCTGCAGATCTTGATACTTGGAAGCCCCCCTAATCATGTGAGCCAATTTCTTATGATACACCTCTCTCTCTCTCTCTCTCTCTCTCTCCCACCTCCCTCCCCCCACATACAGCAAGGTACATAGGTTAAGGTACATAGTACTATATATTATAGGATGGAACTATTTACACAATAAAAATTATAATAATTACATTAATAGTTAACTGTACCTAGCACTTACCCTGTGCTAAGCACTATGCTAATTGCTTTACATGAGAAATTAGATATTTCCTTTTAAAATATTAGATAATGAAGCAGAAACATGGGCCCTTTTACAGAGACGTAGGTGTACACATACAAATCCAGCAGATGATTGGAGGAATAACTACAGTCTGCTCAGGTACTGTGAAAATAAGAGGCTCTAAGGATTGAGGAGCTGCCATTTGGGGCTTCATGTTCATTCAGTGCAACTCCAGTTATTGCCAAAGTAACACTGTGGTCAAGCCAAAGCCACTTGGTGTGTAAAGAAAACGAATATGCAAAGCCTTGCATCGGGAGTGGTTTAAGTCCTTGTGCGGGGAGAGAAGCTCATTCAGGCGCCCCGATGATTGTCTTCCCTAGCTGTGGCCCATGGCCAAAACTAAACAGTGAGTAAAACAAAGAAGACAGCTCGGAAGGGCATATCATTAAACATATGCCGTCCTGGCACTCAGCTTTCTCTATTTCTGTTTGGTCTGGGTCTTGCCAAGCCTTTGGAAGAAGGAAAGTGGTGATGGTCATTCTATCAGATATGGTCCCTTAATAGGGAGAGAAAAAAAGCCCAAGTGAAAGGAAGCTAACTGAAATGGATTAGATCATTCTCTGCAAGGTGATGATGCCCATGGCAAGGCAGGAACAGCTTCTCCTCCCAGTCCTTAGGCCTCTCATAAGCAGAGCATGTTGAAGGTCAGTCTGAGGTAGAAGCTGCCACTGAGTCTGACTCATAACTGCCCTCAGCTGGCTCTTGCCACTAACAGACTGAAGAGAAATGTTAGGGCTTGTTCAGTGTTCTTCAGATGCAGGTCAAGAACATTCAGTTTTGTTGCTTACGAACTGTTCCTTATAACAAAGGACACTATATTCCATCCTGAGCTTTGAGTAAGGTACTTTAAGAGCCACCATTATTGCTATATTCTGAATTAAAGTGGCTGGTGAGCCACTGGATTCTGAAGACCAAGAAGTCACTCCTGTGATACCAAAATGAAATAGGAACAGATCCTGTGAGTGCAGCTGGCCAACAGTCCAGAGATTGCAAGTACCTACACAGCTTTACGACTAACCTCATATGGCTACCCAGGACCTGAGACCAGTGCCACAAGGTGAGAGCAGGAGAAGGACTTTCCATTTTCACAGAGCTTCAAGTCACACGTCTGGGAGCCAGGGAGCTAGAGTTCTAGTCCCAACTCTGCTTCTAAGTTGTCTTATGTCTTATGGTGAAACAACTTCTCTGTCCTCAGCCTTCTCATAATTTAAATAGTACAGTTGTGCAAAAAAGCTTCTAGAGACTTTACTTGGGGTGGGGGAATTGGTTATAACTCAATATATACCCATGAGTTCCGGAGCCCAAGGTAGTGGCACTTAAAACAAGGGTTCCTGATCTCTTTGCTGTTGCTGGTATCTTTTAAGCAAGGAGCAGAGGGTCTCAGCTCCAAAACCCTAATACTGGATGTCCATACTGCCTGGGGTATCTTGGATTCTGACCTCTACCTGTGGTCTAAGAGAGCTTTGCAAATTGTAGACGAGCTGTCGCTAGCTTATCCTATGCCATGGCAAACATCACTAATGGACCATATTATTTCCCCAAAACCTTCTCAATCCAGAGGTTCAAGCAAACACTATTAATAAATTAGAATAGGTTTGCTAGATGAAATGTACTTGCCATCCCTGCCCTCATTTCTTTTTAGTTTGACATTCTTCATGAGATAGCATCAAGATTAATTGGCTTATATGGAAAATTCAGCTATTGTTTGAGATGACCACATTTTAATTAGGGCTTTAAGTAATTGAACTCTTTAGGTAACAGTCTTTATATTTAAAGTATTATATAAATGAAGAAATTTGTTCTCATAATTTAGTACTGGGTAAACAAAGATGCAGTTACCACAGAATTATGGCATGTGAAGAAGAAAAGCGGTTTTAAACATGTGTCTGGACATCTCTTTCGTCCCCTGGAAGAAACATAGCACAGTTACTCATAACACATTCAGTATAATATTTTTTTCTCATTCTGAGTAATGGTGTTACTCGTATCTCCTTTGGGAGATTTCCAAAACCTAATGGAGTTTCACAACGTTTGGCTGTAATTATCGTTAAATTAATTCACTCAATTTAATTTAGACTGCTTTGCACCAAGCTAAGTTATCCATCCCTTTCCTTGTAAATACACACAGCAATTATTGGAAGGCAGCTATCATATCCTTTCCCAAATGTCACAACTGGGTTAAAAATTCTTTTGGGCTTCCATTGCATCATCTGCTCTGATGCTTAATGCTCTTCCCAGAATCATTTCTGAGTTATCTACATTATAACAAATAACATTAGATACTCGGGAACTTTTTTCTCTCATTGTTAACATACAAAGTAGTTTGTGGAGGCTCTGTGAATTTTGTTTGATAAAACTTGTGTTTCACTTTTCATATTCCTCAATCACTCAATGATAATTTTTTTTTATAATTAATTCATAGTGAAGACTAGAGAAGGCCAGAAGTAGGGAGCTCAGTTGAGGCAGCCTAGCTTATTAGAATAAGCCAGGAGAAGACATGTTTGCATTAAGATGCAACAGACCACCTGGGAGAAATTGAGACTGCTGAAGGACTGAGTAATAAAGCTTCTCCATTTTTACTAATGCTCCTGAATAAAAGAGAAGCAAAAGGTGCCCGCATCTGGATAAAGAGCACAGTGGGTGGGCATGGAATGTGCCTTGGCATAGCAGAGAACTGAGGTACGTGGATCACGTCCTGGAACTCTGGCTTGGGGCCAACGTAAGAGGAGAGGCTGACCTCGTGAGGCTCGCAAAGCTTATGCTCCAGGGCCTCTCCAACAGACGTCTTCCAGGAGCCTGAGAATGGCCTTAGCAACGTCCTCACATGGTCAGATTGTCTTGTAAAATATGCCTTCAAAAAAGTAAGAAAGATATTTTAGGCTCTGTCAGTCAAGACTTTTGTCTCTGTCCACTCTCACTTTACCTCTGTCCTTCCTTCTCTTGTATTAAGTATGTTGAGTGCTTATGAAGTTTTGAGGCTCCATCTCTGGGCAAGTTGAATTGGTGATACATTTACTTGGGTTAGTGGCATATGTTTATGAGCTTCACAGTCACTTTGTGCATGGTTTAGTGGCTGTGAGCTGTCCCAGTGTGGGGGGCCTGTGCCCTCATGCTGATTTGGCTGCCATGTTGTAATGGAACAGGGCCAGAGGTTATATTGTGATAATGACATGTTTTGTGGCACCTGCACTGGTACAGCCAGATAGTAGAGGAGAAGCTAAGATTTAAGTATGTGGAGACAGAAACTGGTCTGTGGAAAACTATTGCAGTTATCAGACACGTAAAATGATAGGTAGAAGATTCTATTTTCGATAGCACCTGGTCAAAATAAAAGTTTTCTTCTTTTATTGAGGAATAGACTCAATAATCTAGTATGTAAAATAATAAAATTCCCATATGATGTTTTTCTTTGCTGATGGAAATCAGTGGAATGAACTGATGAGACTTCTTGGGCGTGAGGGGTGCAAACCTATGCCAGCACTACATACAGGAGAAATGTCTGCATGTGAGTTATGTGCTTTATGCATCTTAACATATTGCACCATGTCTAGAGCATCTTAATGTATCTTGTCCTAACAAAATCTGCTGGTTCCAGAAGAAATAACATGCAAAATAGTCACTGACACTAATGATCTAGGAACAAAACTTTGAACTCAATCTTCAACCAGTCAAATATATAGCAAAAGAATGATTTGATTAAACAACAGTGCAACTCAATACAACAAAGCAGCATCATAACCATTTAAAATTGCCTTCGAATTGCTCTAGCGTATGCCTTAATTTCAAATCAGTTTGGTACATTTTTTCAGATTTATTTGATATGTTTCTTCAGATTTATTTCAAATACAATAAGAAAGAAGTAGCCCAGTGGAAGCCAAATTATAAGCTGAAAGACTGGCAGAGTTTAAAATGTCAAAAACTCTCCCACATAGCACTGTAGAAACTTAAAAACAAAACAAAACAAAATTCTGATGGTTAAAATTCATGAAGATAAGGATAAGATGAGTTAATAAAGGTAAGAAAATATAGATAATGAAAATGACAGAAGAATTTTAAAAGAAGTTCAGATCACTCGTAAATAGGAAAGAAAAAAAGCAGGAAGGGGATTAAAATAAGAATGAAGTAAAAAACAGTCAAACAGTGCATAAAGGCCAACAGCAGCTTTATTCTAATTAATTCACTGACTTTGATAAATATTGTGATCTCTCTTTATGGCTTGTTACAATGCGCAATAATTTTATTCAATACCATTTAATAAAAATCTAGTCGTTTTTATTTCTTTTTAAAAAAATTATTATCTCAATAACATTTATAGAACATAAAATGGAACACACAAGTATACACATGCAAAAATGTGTTTTGAAAAAAGACATTCTGGAAAAAAATTTTAAATAGTCAAAACTGTCATGAGATTCTGGTTGGCCTGTTCCAACACAGCATGTTTCATTTCGCTTGGAAACTTTTCAAAGAGACAGACATTTCTTATATCAGATTAGTTTTTAGACTGGATGAATATGTTGAGAATCTTCAAAAGTCATAAAGATTCTACAGTGCACTAGAAGGCTATGTTTGCTTGGATCACATATGGATCAAATAAAAAAGTACTATGTCTCAAAGAATAGACAAAGAAATACAGTATTATTTTGGTTGCTAAAAAGAGTTGTTTTTTCTAATGACAAGTTTGTTCTTCTGATGTTGCAATGAAAGTAGCTTTCTTCAAATAATGAAACTTTCATGGGAATCATGGAACTAATTCCTGAATTTGATTAATTTTTGTGTGAGCGATTGGCAATTTAAATAGCGACTTGCTTACCCTAAACAGTTTATATTAATCAAAATAACTAGAAAATGTGTACAATGTGAATTAGACAATCAAATAAATAAACTAGAAAACAAATACTGCTCCATTATTGTAAATTCTCCATTGGATATGACAAATGCTTTATCAGTCGGTGATTCTTGTGCATTACTCTTATAACAGAAAACTCTGTGCATAATTTTAACTTTTTTTGCCAGTTGAAAACCAATTATCTCTGGCTTTATTCAATAAAGTAAATAAATGGTCAGTCACATGACAACATACGAAAGGTGAATACAAAAGGCTATAAGCATGCTTTTAAAATATTAATATTTTATGTAGGGTATATGACAAACACAGCTCATTTCCTAATCTCTTCAGAGAAAAAGCTGCCCCAGTAGTACTGAAGTTGTTTATTACGGCCATATTTCTGCAATAGTTAATATGTTTGCTTCCAGGTTTGTCTAGTACAGTGTTTCCCAATGGGAATATAAGAAGGACCATATTGAAATTTTCTAGTAGTCACATTGAAACAAGTAAAAAGAAACAGTTGAAATTTATTCTAATAATATATTTTATTTAATCCTATAGATCTTAACGTATAGTCAATAACATATTTAAATTTTAAATTCTTTTCTTTTGTGCTAAATCTTTGAAATGAGCTGCGTGTTTTACTTCACAGCACACTCAATTCCGACTAACCACATTTCAGGCATTCAATAGCCATTCAATATGGCTAGTGGTTACCATATTGGATAGTGCTTGGTGTGTTTTAAACACGTATGACAACTCAAATTTTTTTTAAAGGGTCTAAGTGCAATGAAACAGTTTGTCCATTAGAAAGTGTTCAAGCCTTGTAACAGGGGTATAAACTAATAAGAAGTTAAATCCACGGCAGGGCTAGATCATGTGAAGTCAACTTCTTGGGCTGAACCTCTCCCAGGTGATGAAAAGAAGAAAGCACAGGTCATTGGGGCCCTCGGAAGAGTGACTGGGCAAGGGCAGCAATAGTGTGGCCACTTGTGACAGCTGGTGACCAATCAGGTGAACCACAGGACCTCAGAGGGGCACCCCGGGCAAAGATCACAAGGCTATGAGGGAGACACCCAAGGCTCAGGAGGGAAAGGAGGGGATACTGGGGAAATAATAGAGGATTAACCTTCTGGAATGCCAACGAAGGTATCCGAGGGCCCTGGATGCTTTGTATAAATATGACAACTGATTGAGCCTCAGGACAATCTACAATTAAGCATTATTCTACTGAGTTTACAACGAACACCAATAAAGCTGGGACAGGTGAGCAGTTTGTCTAATATCACACAGTAAGGAGTGGAATTTGAATTTGAATGCAGGTCTGAGTTGTTTCAAAGCCTCCACATTCCATAACACCCCTTTCAGAAAGAATGGTATTCCAAAGATTGTGCCAGAGGTCTCAGGAATCAAAAACACAAAAATTATCTCACCGTCCACAGAGAACTGACTCTTAAGTAGATTTTTTCCCAGGAGGTGATTTTCATACTTGAGTGCTACTGTTTGGGATAATAAGAGTCAACTCTGAGCATTCCTTCATTAATACAAAGGCTATGGAGTTTGAGAACCTGGGTTCAAATCTTAGCTGTGCCACTTACCAGTTACATCAGCTTGGGCATAATGAATAAAATAGTGGATATAAATATTCAGCTTATTGCCTAGTACATAGTAAGAGCTCTATAACTGTTAGGTATTGTTTTTTATCATCAGCACATTTTTGTTGAGTACCTATTCTGGATTGTCCAGCAGTACTCAGTGTTGGCTCTAAAATTTTGATATAGGAGAGATTCAGGGGTCAGATTCTGGTTAAGGGGACAAGAGTAGGCAGAGAACTTGACTTAAAGCTGCTTACATAACATCTGTTTGAGAAACATCAGTTTTACATACAAACTGCTGGGAGGGTAGACTGACAGAAACCAAGAGTGGCTAATGCTGTGCTCCTAACCACCCTTTCTGGTCACAATTGTAGATTCTATAGAGAGTACATATACATATCTACATACCTGCCATTGTGCTAGAAAAGAATGTGGTATGACATCACTTTTTAAAACTTAACCATCTTATTGGAAAAGTGGACATGTAAATAAATGATGTGATTGGAGACTTTCTGAAAGAGAGACCTCACCAAGCACTGTGGCAAATTTGAAGAGGGAGCTGACAATGCTTTGCGGAGCTGGATTCAAGATCAAAGATCTATTTGAGCTGGGTCTTGGAGGATACGTAACAATATACCAAGTGGAAAAATGCAAGGGCCAGTTAAGCGAAGAAAACAGCATGAATAAAAGCCCGATAACATTTAAAGAACTAGGATATTCAGGAAATGATATCTTTAGGAATGGCCTAAGAGGCAGTGTGACTGCAAATTAGGAGATAGGTTTCAGGGGCATAACACCAGGAGACTACCCACAAGGACGGATTGGACCAGAAAGTTTGCCGGGGCAAAATATTTAGACCTCATTGTTTAGGTAATGGTGCGCTCCTAGCAATTTTTAAACAAGGAAATACTGTGATCAAATCCTTATTTAAGGATATACAAAGATCAGAGTATAGTGCCAACTGAGAGAGCTTCTCCAGTTGTGTTAGAATATGCTAGACTGTGCCACAATAATAAGCAAGCCCCAAACTGACTTTAAAGGCTTAGAACCTTTTCTCTCTCTTTTACTTCCTTTCTTTTCTGTATTTTCAAATTTTAAAATGAAGTATCATTGGCTTACATCATTTAAAGGCAACTTGTTTTATGTAAAACAGTATGGAAGTTTCACTGTTTTTCTGACAATGGCTCTGTGAGGCTGACAGAGTTTTGATTTAGTTTTTTACACTAATCAAATAAAAGATAGAAAAGATTAGCAAAGAATTCTCTCAACTTCTCTGTGAAACTAGTAGTAGACTCAAATAAAGGATCTGAGGATAGAGTTTGGACCACTGCCTGGGAAGAGGATCTCTAGGAGGGGATGGAACCTGGCCTCGGGTTGTGGGGTACGCAGGCCCCTCACTGCCTTGGGAGTGGAGGCTGAATCCTTAGGGACAGAACAGGGTTCTGCTCTCCCAGGCATGCTTTCCTTCAGGGCTGTCTGAGTCCTCCATCTATCTAGAGAAACGTCTCTCACTTCTGCCCATGACTGAATGATGAAAATAATTACTTTTAATTGTTAAGAATCTTATATTGATATGAATATTTAAAAAAAAATCTTTGCAAAGACAAAAAGGATATTAATTATATAACAATTAGCACTGTGACAGGAGGTAGCAGCTCAAAGGCAATATTAATTTGAACAGACATAAAGACAGACACTGAAAGAACACAAAGTTTGAGGCTCATAATTTAACTAACGCAAATTATTTCTCTGTCTGAAATCAACCCAGTACGGTAACTTGTGGTTATGTCACTGTGAACATTCTTTCCCTCTGCCTCATTGGAGAGGTTATGCAGGCGTTCTGATTTTCCAGCTGTTTCTAATCAAATGAAATGAAAACTTGAAAATACACTCTGAACGGAACCCACACCATCTCCAGACAGTTTTTGCTTCAAGTCACTCTGGGGAAGTGAAATCTTCTTATAGCCTGCTTATAGCACTTTTATTTCATTCCCGACAGAGAAAAGAACATGCTAAGAGCTATTAATTAGGAAGAAAATCTGCTCTAGTCTCCCTCCAGTCCCTTGTCGTCTTTGTGGTCCTGCTAAAGGGATTGTGCGCCAAGTCTAGGCATTTAGTGGTGTATTTGAAACAGGCCAATGAAATATGAAAACTAAGGCCTCAGGAGACATCAGAGGTTATGAATACCAGCCAGAGCCAAAAGGTAGTTTAAATACCAAGTTTAGGAAATATGTCTGCGAGGAAAGCTGCGTGACATTCTCACTTTTGATGATAGCTGCAAACATCACAAAACACTAGCAAAACTTGTTCTACAATATCGTAAAGAAATAAAATGATAATGTTCCATGTGAGTTGGTATTAACATAAGTGTTATTGGTGAGAGCATGGGTGAGTGGTGTCTAATTCCAGCTCCCATTTACTGGATGTCTCTGCACAAGTAATTTCATCTTTCTAAATATCGGTTTTCCCATCTGCATAATTGGGAGAGTACTCCTCTCACTGGATTTATTTGTGTTACTCTTTTTACCCATCATTATGAAGATATTTCTGCTCATACTTCTCAAATTTTCTTCAAAATATTTAATGTAGCCTGCGGCTATAATGCTGAAAGAATATTGGCATAATTGTATGGCTATCATTTTAAAAAACATTTTATAGCTATAAATGCTGATAGCTAATCTGTGATATTATACGCACAAGAATTTGTTTATGTTTAATTTGTATACTTCTTTTGAGTGGACCTAAAAAAAATAATACTTTGGAAAAAGTTAAAGAATTGTCTTTAGTTTCATCTCAATTATCTTAACCTTCTGTTAATTAATTTATACATATATATGTTGTCTAATGGCCATTTATTTGTTTATTATTGCCTGCCATCTAAGAGTATATTAACAATATATTTAAATGTTTTATAACAACATAGTCATGGGTTAAATAACTCCCAAAATGAGAATAAATATTGTAATATAAGTCAACTATGCTGATAAGAAGGACATTGGCATTTATGAATTATTTTTCACCTTTTCTGGAGTACTAGTTCTTCACTTAGACTAGTAATTTCTCACTTTCCGTTGCTCATTTTTACTTCTTCAAATCATCCCTTTCTTCTTATTTTCTATTTACCTAAAATTTTTATATACTATTCTGCTGCAAATTGAATACCTTTCCCCATTCAGATTTTAGATGCTGTTAAATTATTTTTGGGGGGGATCTTTTAAAATCATCTTAGTTTTTTTCTTGGTTCTCCCTTTCTTCTCTATAATCTTGTGGCACTCTTTCCTGGCATGTCATACGTTTTACAGAATTACATTGATAGTGGTTGTTTCTGAGTTTTATATTTAGTAAAATTGTGCTTGAAAGTGAACTATCAATACTGCTAACTTCGCACCAAACTAGTGCTACCTTAGAATCTGCCAATAAAGCTGTATGAGAATAAAAGGATCAGGCAATGGTCCGTACTGTGCAGTCTCTACTGGAATATTACTGATTCTTTTCCTAATGGAAAGTCAGGCTAACTTTCTCTTTCCCGGGAAAATACTTTTTCTTTCTGAGTGATCTACCATCACTTGCAATCGACAAGGGAAAATTAATTGATCTGAGATGAAGGCTGCATAGGATGGTACAATTCCTTCAACATTAACACCCGTGTGTGTGTAAGTATAAAGATAAATTCCAATTGACATTTAGGAAGATAAATAAAATGAGCTCCAATGGGCTTTTATCAAAACATGTTATTAGAGAAAAAAATTTAGATTCTAAAGAATTCAATTGTCAAGCTGTGAATCTAAAAGTTTTATTTAAAAAAATAGATTCAAAGAGTGTGACAGCTGCAAAAGGCCTACAAATCACCTTGGGGCTCACTCATTCTATGGATGAGGAAATGAGGCCCAGAGGCGGGAAGGGACTTGCCCAACCCTCAGGGGAATTACTGAACCAAGCCCACTCTAACTCTCCCACTGGAATTTGTTGGAGATGCCAAAGTCAGTCTCTTAAAATGCACTGCTGAAAGAGATTGTACTGAAACAACCTAGACACCTAGTGATTATCCTAAAATTGAATGAAAGAAATTGGAGGATATATTTTCCTATTGTTTTGATTTTATAAAAATGCGCTTAAGTAAAAGTTAAAATTTGGACCGTCAAAATTGTCTGTATATTTTCACCATGGTTTTGATTCTTTTAGAGTACCTGTTTTTGTATATTTTAATAAAAGTACACTCAGGTTTTTCTTATTATAAATGTATTTTTTAAACAAGGTGGAGAATGCAGTAGGGATGTTTTAATAGAAAGATTTGAGAGGAAATGCCACATCTCCACAGCATGCTTTCAATATAGAAAAAAGCAAATGTGTTTATATTTCTTTGGGGTTTGATGTTTCTGCTTAGGTCTTAGTCATAGCACGATATATGGAAAACTTATAGGACTTTATTTTAGCAAATGAAATGAAATAAAGCAATTATCTAAAGAAACAAGACATCTGGACAAGAACCCAAAGCACCTGGCTTTCTAAGATATATAGCCTCGTTTGGAATAGCCCTTCCCTTCCTGTGTGTGCAATGAGTATGACTTTCATAGGCAGACACCTAGGTGTGCAGAAATCTAACTTCCTAAATTTTCCTTTAACTAAATCTAATGTCCATCTTAAGCTCCCATGCTTCCTGAAGATGGAAAATCTAATCAGTTCCAACTAGCCCTAAATACCACAAGTCTTTTTCAGTCATTTTTGTTTTTTACCTTGCCCTCTTCCTCCTATTCTGAAGGATGATATACATTTCAGAGGCTTATTTACCATCATAGCCAGGGCAGAGGTGGCATGTGAGAAAACGTGAGATCTCTAGTTATTCTCTGTCCTGTAGTGGCATCCAGTGAGGGGAATAATCCTTCCTGGTTCTTGGGTGTGGATCTCTCTGCATATTTGTACCTACTGGGATGAATTCATCTTTATCTCCCTATGGGCTGTACGATGCACACTTTTATCTTGACCAAGAGAACCTCTTCAGATATCCACAGATCAGACCACTGGCTTTTCTCTAACTACATGTTCCCATTTCCCTGTTTTCATCCACACTGTTCCTTCTATTTGTAAAGGTCTTTCCCACACCAATAATCTTGTCTTAAAGCATTATTTAATTTTTAAATCAGGCCCTTAAGCATTCAGGACCACAGTCTACCCAAGTGGAGTCACAGCTTCCCTCTTTGGTCCAGGCTCATGTAACTGTCCAGAGCCTATAGATATTTGTGATTTGGGCCCTAAACTACTAAGTTTTACATTCAGTTTCAAATTGAACTCACCACAAGGCAATGTAGAAAAAATCTGACTAAGATTATTACAAATGAAAGTAAGACCAGGATGGAGAATCAAGGGGCCTTCTCCCATGCTTTGAGGCTGTACTTAACAGGCTGTGTGACTTTGAGTAAGTCCTTCAGCTTCTGTATTCCTCTGTTCCTCACTAGTACATATGACGATAGAGTGAACTTACAGTAGTAAAAGGCTCACGTGTGTTGTCGCATATATCAGTACTTCATAATTTTTTATGGCTAAATAATAGTCCATTGTGTGGCTATACCACATTTGTTTATCCATTCGTAAATTGATGGAAATTTAGGTTGTTTTCACTTTTGGGCCATTATGAACATTTGTACATAGATTTTGTATAGACATATGTTTTCATTTCTCTTGGGTATATACCAGGGAGTGAGATTGCTAGGTCATATGGTAATTCTATGTTTAATCTTTTGAAGAACTACCAAATTGTTTTTCAAAGCAGCAGCACCATTTTATATTTTCATCAGCAATATATAGGGTTCCCAATTCCTCCACAGCCTCACCAACATTTATTATCTATCTTCTTGATTCTAGCATCCTAGTTATATCTCATTGTGGTTTTGATTTGATTTTGCTAAATGACTAATGATACTGAGCATCTTTTCATGTGCTTATTGGTCATTTGAATAACTTTTCTGGAGAAATTTTTACTCAAAGACTGCTCATTTTTCATTACATTATTTGTTTATTATTGAATTCTAAGAATTCTTTATTCTAGATAGCAGTTCTTCATCAGATAAATGATTTGAAAATATTTTCTCCCAGTCTATGTATTGTTTTTTTCGCTTTCTTGATGGTTTCATAAAATGAAGTCCTTTTAACTTTTATCTTTTCTTGCCAATGCCTCTGTACTGCTTCAACTGTAAGAAGAAGCTGGACTAGGGTGCTGAAAGCTGTAACTTCGTATGCTTTTGTCCCCAGATCTTGACCTCTCTGTTCAGTTTGTCAGCATAAAGCTAATTTAGCACTGGCTGAGACTACCACCTTAAACAGCAACAATAATAACACTTCTTCTATTTGTACGCCCGGAACAATAGCCAACTTGGCTGTGGCTTGACAGGCAGCCCCTGGAGCAATGTCTGCTCTCACTTAGGTAGAGCACTTTCTGCCTTAACTAGAGTTCAAGGTCACCAGAGTCTTTCAGCCTGAAGTTTAAGATTCACTATGATAATTTGTTTTCTGTTGCGTTAAATTATTTAACTCTTCACATTTAGTCACAGATAATCTAATTAGGAAAGGCACAGTGCACACTGCATGGACTTTAAATCAAGTGTCTCTCTTGGAGAGGCTCCGAGGTACCCAAGACGGCTTCATTATTTCCAATTAATGTTCCATGACCCATACCTGTGTATTTTCAATCCTCCAGTCTAAAAGTGAAAGATATGAAACGATCTAATTGAATATGCTAAACCCATAAACTTCCAAGCATGAATGTGCCTTTGTAAATCTGAAATCTCTGGAGAGCCCTTTGTTTCCAACATGCAGGAGGGCTTTGATGTGTGCAAAGCCTGCTTTGAATTTTAGGCAGGCTTTTAATTAGCAAATTGTAAGCTTGCATGGAGCCATTACAGGTCAGATGTTCTTAAATTCATTATTAAAACTCATTGGAAGTACAGAGAATTTAGGAGCCATTTATGGGGCTCTCAGAACTGTCAGATCTGTTCTGGATAGGTTTATGGATATTAGTTTTACCACCTTTGCTTCCTAATTTTAAATACATTAGAACATTCAAAAATGTGAAGTTGTATGCTAATAGCTAGACTCCATGGGAGGATGACAATACCTATTGTCTTAGGTAGGATTTCCAGGTAAAGGTCCTGAGACAGAGATTGGCTCCCATGAGGTTTATGAGGAGTGCTCTCAGGAACCACTCCTGCAGGAGAGGCATGCAGGTGCATACTGTAGTCTTATCATCTGGGTTGTGCTGAAGCTTAACCCTAGTTATAGGATTTAGAGGTCAAGAGGTAATCTTGGGGCAGGATCTGATGGGAATACATGTCTCTGTACTGGAGTGTGCTGTTCTTAATAGGGAGGGGCGGCTCACTTCTGCTAGCCCATAGGGTTTGAGGAGTTAGGAGTTTCCAGAGTGAAGGGAGAGCTGAAATCAACCCAGATGGCCTTGGGTGTAAGTTTCACCTTCTTTGGAGCTCTGCTGTCCTGAGCCTGGTAGTCAGTCAACTTTCTCGGCCTTCTCCCTCTAGATGAGAAGTTCTCTGTAAGCTGCAAGGAGTCCTCTGACTTCCACATCAGGCTTTCAATCGCCTGTAAATTGTTCTTGGGTTTTCATTATCTTTTCTACAGCATCAAGTTAACTTAGCAATAGCTATTGAACTTCATTGTCATTATAGTTGCTGTTTCCTCCAAACTTTTCACGCATCTGGTACTTTATACCAGCTACTGCATTTTTTTTTTCACTTGATATAGAATCTCAATTTGCCACTGGCTGAAGTTTTAACAGTCAGATGAGGTATTCGTTTCCTAGGGCTGCCATAAAAACTGGGGGGCTGAACAACATGTATTTATTCTCTCATAGTTCTGGAGGCTAGAAGTCTAAAGTCAAGGTGTCAGTAGAGTAGTTGCTCCCTCTGAAGCTCTCAGGGAGAATCCTTCCTCGCCTCTTCCATTGTCTGGTGGCTCCTGGCATTTCTTGGCTTGTGACTCTCTGCCTCCATCTTTCCGGTATCACTCTGTCTGAGTGTTTCCCTTTTTCTTATAAGGATGCCAATCATTAGACTTAAGGCCATTCCTAAACTCAGGATGATTTTATCTCGAGATCTTCAATTAATTACATCTGCAAAGACTCTAATTTCAAATAAGGTTATATTCTGAGGTTCTGGATAGATATGAGTATTGGGGGGACACTATTCAATCCACTATAGATAGCCACTTTGTGCTGGGAACTATTTGTGCTTGACTTACTACCAATGAGGAGTTCCATATTGCCAGCCATGTGGTACCCCATATTATCTTTGTCACCCCACCTCTGATATCAACTTTGCAGCTTGGATTTTCCAGGAAGCAAACCCTGAGACAGACTTTAGTCTGCAGAATGTTTATGAGGGAATGCTCTTGATACCAATGGAAGGGAGAGGGAAGTCAGCTGCAACAGTCTCAACCAACCCCTTGAGAGCTTTGGAGCTCAAATCACCTATCAAAGTTGTCCTGGGCTAGGAAAAGGTGGTTGGATGTCTATATACCTACCTCTATCAGTCTCTGGATATGGGCTTGACCTAGGAAATGCTTGACCTTGAGTAAGGTGGCTCTTTCAGCTGAAGTCATTCCTGGAGGGGTTGACAGCTGAATTGCCTGCTGATAGTACTCCTTCAAGTACTCTTGCTGATAGTACTTCCTTCAAGGACATGTGGGCAGTATGTCACTGTGTCCACCATAATACCCAGAGGTGAGGGTAATGGGATGAATATGGAATTATAGCTCAATAACCACCCTAGGCATACCAAATTCTGAAACTCATGATATAGGACCTATCTGGGCTCCACTAGCTAAAAAGTATAGCCTACCAAACCTCAGTCAAGAGTAGTTCAGTAACTGAGCCAACTTGAACATAGAGCAGGAAAACCTCTGCAGAACTAGAAAATGTAGCTGCTATCACTACGACTTGAGAATTAGTGTCATTACTTTAGAGAACAATAGACTAATACTCAGGAAAAGTTAATTGACCTGCCCAGTCATCGAGCTATGAAAGTATATAAATTTTGTTACTTTTTCTTTTTTACTTGCTTAAAAAATTATGAAATATTTAAACATACATAAAAATATGGAAAATAATTTAACTAACACCCAAGTGCTCACTACTCAACTTTAAGAAGTCTTAACATTTTATCGTATTTGTTTCAGATAATTCACTTAAAAAAAACCATAACAAATAGTTAAAGAAACCCCCTTTTACATTATTATTCAACCCTATTTCTCTCAAATACCATGAATTTGGTGTTTATCATTCCCATGACTTTCTTTCCTATACTACCTATGAATGTATCCATAAATAATATATAGTACAATGTTGCATGTTTTAAGATTTATAGAAATGAATCATACAAAAGTATTATTCTGCAACTTACTTTGTTCACTCAAAATTATATTTTTGAGATTTATTATGAGAGTTAGCCATGTTGATAGATGTAACTCAATTCATTTCAACTATTTTATAATCTATTTTTCTGTTGATGGGCATTTAGATTGTTTCCAATTTTCACTTTCATGAACAATGCTGCAATGAAATTCTTGCTTATGTCTTGGTGCACATGTGAATGAACATGAGTATATATTTAGAAATGGAGTTGTTAGCTTTTAAGATATGTGCATCAGGGCCAGGACCAGGGTGAGGCAAGTGAAGCACTTACAGCAGCGGTCCTCAATCTTTTTGGCACCAGGGACCAGATGCTCCTATGGGAATCTAATGCCTGATGATCTGAAGTGGAGCTGAGGTGGTGATGCTAGCACTGGGGAGTAGTTGCAAATACAGATGAAACTTCGCTCTCACCTGCTGCTCACCTCCTGCTGTGCAACTTGGTATTGATCAGCAGCCTGGGGATTGGGGACCCCTGACCTACAGCACAGTCTTCAGGATACCCCCACTTGGGTGTCAGCACTGGCACAACCCTGAGAATGAGCACCTCCTTTAATGCTGGCCCTGTGTACCTGGTTTGACTTGCCCTGGTTGACCCTGAAGAGCAAACTTGTCAATTTTCATAAATATTGTCAAATTGTTTCTTCATGTGTTTGATAATTTACATTATCATTGGTACAGGGTGAGAGCCCTACTTATGTCACATTCTTGTTTAATTTGATCTCAGACTTTTTAATTTTGCTAATCTGATGGTTGTGATCCAGTTTGTTAAATTTGCATTTCACCTATGACTAGTAAATTTGAGCACATTATCCTAAGTTCATTAACCATTCAGATTCCCTGTTTTATGAAATGCCTTCATATTCTCTGCCCATTTTTCTATCGTATTACTTATATTTTTCTTATTGGTCTGTAAGTGTTCTTCTGTTCTAGATCCTACCCCTTCTGTGTTATATAGTTGCAGGTGTTTTCTCCCAGTCTATGTTTTGTCTATTATATTTTTTTTATACAAAAGTTTTATATTTTAATATAATCAAAATTATCTATTGTTACCTTAGTTTTGGTTATATTTTTCTCTCTTCCCTAACCTGATGCCATAAAAGATATTTTCATAATTTTATTCTAAAGTTCAGAAGTGTTGATTTTTATGTTTCAATGTTTACTATACTTGAAGCATATTTTATGTATGATATGAAGTTTTCCACATGAATATCCACAAGATAACCAGCAAAAACGATTTGAAGTATATTCATAATTTTTGACTTAGGAATTACATTATTAAGATTTATCTGAAAGAAAAGAATAGAAATATATACAAAGATTTACTAAGATGATGATCCTATGATAATGGAAGAATTACAGACAATCCAAATATTTAACAGTGGGAGAAGAGGTGAAATAAATATGATTATAGTTATGTAATGCTATATAGCTTTAAAAAATAATGTATTTGAAGAAAACTTAATGACATGGAAATAAGTTAATGACAGAGTAGTAAATGAAAAAGTCTGGTTAAAGCAGTGTATATAGTTTAATATTTTGGAAAAAATATGTAAACAGACAAAATAAGCTGAAAAGTTATTTATTGAACTACTAATGGTTACCTCTGGGTCATGAAATTATGCATAGATGATTTTATTTTCTTCTCTTTTCACATCTATATGTTCCACATTTACCATGTTTTACTTTTTAATAACAAAAGTTGAAAGTTATTTTAAAATAATTATTCTAAGAATTGAAGTTTACAGAGCATTCATGTGTGATTAATGACGAATAAGTTGTCTTTGTTACTTGCTACTCTGGTCAGAAGGAGTGAAGCTTAGAATCTTAATGACAGGACAGAACTGAGGTCAAACTTCCTTCCCCACAGTCCTCTATACTTATATGGCCATGTGTTCTGATTCGAGGTTCAGAAGGTAAGATTAATCCTTAGAGGTCTGTGCAAACCATATGGAGTCTCAAGTCCATATTCTAAGCACTTTAATCCAGATTTATTTTAAACAAGTAGGAATTAAAATTGTGGTTCAATAATTGGAATTTAGTAAGGTAAATGTAGGCATTCTGGCAGTTATGAGAGATATTATCATTTTTGAGAAGAGGCAGGAAGCCTCCTATCACATAGGGGAGGCTGTGTGTGATTTGAAGACACTTGTTGAAATTACGTAATAAGTAGGAAGTCCAAACTTTTCTCTCAACCCAAATGAAACAGGTTTTTTCAAAAGCCAAATAAACTGAACCCTTAGAACTTTCTGAGAGATGCTTTACTTCTTTTCACTGCTAGCAAGACACAGATGCTGGATGCTTTGTGCAAAAAGATAATCTTGAAGAATTAGATAAAGATAGGATTTTGATTCTTCATATTTTTAAAAGTTTACAAATGTTTTAAACAATTTGAGGTGTATTCATAAGAGTAATTTGATAGATCCATTGTACCCATCAATGTGCAGGTCAATGTCAATGCCAGACTTTCCAGGGGGGAAAAAAGTTCTGATTTGTAGCATTTGCTGATTTCTGTGGCATACATACTTTCACCATGGCTGATTTGAATCTATTATGGTGACATCACTGAATGGGGAGTTGGGAAGAGAGGTGCGCAATCTACTCTTCCCAGTGTGATCTAGCTCTGGCATACCACCGATTGTACCCAACTGCCATAATGAACGAATATTAACAAGTTTTTAATGACATTTTTCATAAAATAAATAAAACATTTTGAATAATGCTGAAGTCTTTCCTGTTTCTCCCCGCAGATCGATACCCTTACCTCCCTTCCCCAGAGACAACTACTATCAAGAATCTGGTATGTATTTTTCCAGACTACATTTTTATACATTTGATACTCATATATGTAGTTAAAACAATACATAGTTGTGCTTTGCATATTTTGAATTTTACCTAATAGTATCATATTATACATATTCTTCGACTTTCTTTTCTCTTCACTATTATGTTTTCTGAAATTTGTTTATATAATTTGGTACATATAGATGCAGTCCATCCATTTTAACTGCTGATTGTGCTCAATTATGTGAAAATATCACTATTTATCCATCCTCTGGTTAATAGACTTTTGCTACTACAAGTGATATAACTCAGTATGTAGAGTTACTACACCTAGAAATGAAATGAATGGATTGAATGGAGGTTCATTTTTGATTTTAGTAATATTGACAAATTGTTCTCCAAGTGGGAACATCTAATTTATGCTCCTGGCAGGAGTATTTGAGGGTTTCTCATTTCTCAAATTCTTGCTAACTCTTAGTATCATCAGATTTTTTAATGCTAAGCTGCTGTAACAAATAGGCCCCCAGATACACTAGTTATTAAGAAAGACATTTCTCTCTTACAACAATCTTATGTTGGGCAATGCAGGCTGGTAAGGTGGCTCTGCTCCACACAGTTATTAAGGGATGCTATCTTCCATTTGTTATATTGCCATCCCTTAGGTTATCACCCTTGTCTTTATGGTTGCAGACAGGTTGTTGCCAGATAATAACTTTTGGAAAAGGATTAGAGAATTTCTGGCAAAACAATTTTCTTATATGCAAATAAGGCATAAGTTAGTATGCCTTAAGGGAAGTAAAAGCAAAAATAAATGAATGGGACTACATCAAACTAAAAAGCTTCTGCTAAGCAGAAGAAACCATCAACAAGGTAAAGACAACCATCCGAATGGGAAAATATATTTGCAAGCAAC
>NW_011888789.1:16172321-16181150 GCF_000151845.1 Pteropus vampyrus
GACAACCATGCTTTCAGAAGGAAGGGAAGGAGTGGTGGGGGACTAGCATTTTTTCTTAAGCATGTGTTTGTTGGCCTTCTGGGCTTCCTCTTCTATTATTCGGCTGGTAATACATTTTGTCTATTTTTATTTTGTTTGTTTTTCTTATTAATTTACAGAAATTCTTTATATGTTCTAGTTTGCCTACCTAATTTATACAATAAATTTGATCATTTAAAATATACCAGTATACCTCAATAAAGATATTTTTAAATATTTTAGCATACATTTAAAGGACTTTATTTTCTAAACAAGTCATATCACATTCTTTTGACCAAATAAGATTTCTCTTATAAAATAAGTAATTACTACCAAACCCGATTTTTCACTATCTAGAAATATAGAATCCTATCTGTTCAGTTTATTTAAAATGAGATAGACCTATATATTTTACATACTCTCTTGTCTTCTTAAAAATCAGTTCAGTTTTATGGCAAGTTTTTTAGGCTAATATAAGTTACTCAAAGTTAAAACTTAGGAAAATTGTAGTTTCTTTGATTTATTTGAAACTTCTGAACCTAAAAGAGAATCTGAAACCATATATGACATTGTGGTAATTTTCTTAACCACTCTGGGTTTTCATTTTCTCAGCTGTAAGAATGATATTATTTGCTATTGTGTACTACATGAGATTGTTATAAGGATCATCCAAGATAATGTAGAAAAAAATGCTCTATCGAATTCAAAGCATATATAATTATTAAGAATTAAAATTCCAAATAGGATTTCGGTAGCATACGTCAGATTTCATTTGAAGTCTCTTAAATTCTGTTTCCAGTTCCACTGACATACTCTATGTATTATCTACATGGATATTTCATACTCCATACAAAGGTCTGACTTTTGGTGGTCACTACCGTCTCTGGTTGTGTGTATATAGATGTGTTGGAGTAACAGCCATGTGCTCTGCTATGTCTGTGTGAGTTAAGACTCTTCCGAGAGTTGCTTTTATTCAGAATTGCTTTTTTCCTAATGGCAACCTGGGAGACTGGCTTTCCACCCTGTTTTCAAGCAGTTTTCAGTTAAGCCTCATCACTTCAAGTTGTGCCTTTGAGTTTCTTTCTGTCACAGATTTAGGCCAACCCAACTTATCATTCATCACTGCCTTCACTATGGGCAATCCTCAGTTTCCTGAAATTTTGCATCCAGCCTGTCACACACAGTTAAAGCCCATTACAATTAGGTAGGCAGCATGGAAATGGTATCTTCCTACCTCGGCCTCATCCATCAGCTTCCCTCCCCAGTGTCTCTTCTCCAGCACCACCCTTCATGACGGTCCTCAGGCTCAGCCAAGGAAAAAGAGGGCTGGTGGGGGCAGAGAGGGAAAGAAACAAGAATGCCCTGGAATGTGACTTTTGCTTTATTAGTGATGAACCAACTTACATAAAAATTAGGAAAGAGACTTTTAACAATGTTTTGAAAAAGTGAACATATACTAAAAGCCTCATTATTTTATTGATATATATGAATTTCATTTAAAAACGAGAATAGCAGTGTTCTTGTAACAAAATGCAAGGTAATTATTTTATACTGTGTAGCCTGAACCTACAGATGTTAGGTATGTCCACTGTGAAAGAAATTGTGAGCTGAGGTGACTACGTGGTGGCCAAGGTGGGGAAATTAGCAGAGTAAGGGTCTCTGTCCTTTCTCTTACCCAAGATGAGTTAACACTCATTCATTTAATAAGCACTTATTGAGTGACTCCTATATGCCACAAGATATCCTAGGTGCTGGGATAGAGCAGAGGCTGAAACAGGTGAGGTCTTGCTCTCATGGACCTTATGTTGGTAGGATACAGAGGAAGTTAGGGGCAAGAGAGAGACAAAGAGACATATAATAATTAAAATAAATAAATACAAACATGTCAGTTAGAGATAAACATTATATAAAGATTTAAAAAAGAGTGATGGGAAAGAGACTGGAGATATCCGTGAAGGTCATTCAGAAAAAGTGACCTATAAGCTGAGATATAAATGACAAGAAAGAGCAACTCATATGAAATTAGATGGAAAAAACACATGGGGCATAGCACTCAACTAGTGCAAATGATCAAAAGTTTAACAGGTCCTAGTGGGACAACTTTAACAGGTCCTAGTGGGACAAGGAAGAAGGCCCAGTGGGGTGGTGAGGACAGACAACAAGGAGGTGCATGTGCAGAGGGTAGGCTGGGGCCAGGTTACGCAGAGCTCTGTCAGACAGGGCCTGATTCACAAGTTCAGGGTTTTAATCCAGGGTCCACCCTAGGGAGCTTCTGGGGCAATGAGAAAGCCATGGTTCTCAGAATCAGGTAACTTTCAGATCCAGAGAGCTTCTCTGGGTTGGCTCAAGGAACTGTCTTTGGGAGTAAAGGGTAGACACTGGGGAGATAGAAAAAATTACAGAAACAGTATCCTACCCTGGAGGAATAGACTAGTAGGCTTTGGGCGAGTTGGTGATGGTCTAAGCTGATGGAAGTAAAACTCCAGAATGAAGTAAGACAGACAGATATAATCTAGGTGAAAAATGAGTGGGGATCCTAAAGTTCTTAATTTGCTCAATAAGCATTAGTTCGGCCCCTTGCATCTCATCCTGCAGACCTGGGGCAGCAGAGCAGCTTCAGAACCCACTGGCTTACCTGTGGGACTTCCAAACATACTGCAAAGTCTGACTTTTGTTGGCTTATATCCTCAGTAGAGCTGAGTCTAAAAGTTGTCAGGTCATTTTGGTAGGGAAACAGCAGTACTGGAACAGACTGAGAATGACAACTAAAATGGATGGATTCTTGCTTTTGAAGGTTATGACCAAATTCAGGTTCTGTGTCTTTGAGTTTGGGCACCACTCAAGCCAAACCTTTCATGCTTTTTTGATATTGTAAAGCAGACACCCGGTAAAGGAACAAAGGTGAAAGTTCATGGTGAATATGCCTGGAGTAGTTCAGGCACAAGTTGAGGCTTTATGTGGAAGTAACATCTCAGGAAAGCAGAAAGTGCTCCTAGCTCAAAGGTAGCACCATATCTAACGACATGGTCCTTAAGTTTTGCAGCCAGGAAAAACTCCAGAGAGCCCCAAAGCCCATACTCTTCTTACTAGACCATTCTGTCTCCTGAGTAAACTTGTCCCTAAACTTTGTATTTGTTGTAATAAAATTAGATCATAATTATGAGTAATTGAAATGAGGCACATTTCATAGAGAGATATTACATAAAATTAAATTTAAATGTACGTGTCTGTTTGCTTAGTGAAAACTATATAAATAGATAATACACATGACTACATACATCACATAAGGAACTTTCTATAAAAATTAACAACAAAACCATTCTTATTTTTTATGAGAAGCACTCATTTCTTGGTGCCTGTGTTCTAGGCACCGTGCTGAGTACATGTCACATGATCTCATATCCTGTCTATTATGACATTGTTTCTAAGTAAAAGTAATGTACTCAAGAAATCTCAAGGTTTGGAGAGTCACCTGATCTGACTTACAACAGCTTTTCCATTAATGTAATTTTCTTTACCTCATGAAGCTTGCATAATCACTTATTTGTACATTTCTTTTTTTCTTGGGAGGATGAGAGCAATAGTAAATTAACTAAACTAAGTTCTTGGTTCATAGATATTAGAGATAGAAGGGACCTTGAGAGGCTCAAGCTAGCTTTCTGCCTTCAGACAATTATGCACAAGAAGGCAGGAGCCACCTCCTCAAGGCCAGGTAGCTAGAAAATGTTCAAATAACAGCCACAGTCCAGGTTTCCTATTAAGATCTTGTCTCCTATTAAAATCTCCTTCCCCGACACCGGATTTTGGTGTGAGAGTAAGAGTCAGTGTGTGTTGAGATACAGCACATCCATGCCACTGGTGCTCCTTGACAAGCTACACTTTCAAAGCATAGAATGAAGGGGTGAGGGCGGAACAAAAAATGGTTTCTGTGAATATTGAATGTCAACTATAATTGACAATTAATAAATAATTCCTGTAAATGGTATATTGTACTTCTAACTTGCCACTTTGGAAGAATTTAGGAAAAGAAGCTAAAACTAAAAAACGTGGCTCAGAACAGGCACCACACCAACGAACAGGATCACAACCTTCTTATTCCAGCCCCATCTGTAATAACATTCTACCCAGATGATGGAACAAATATGCTTCCTTCCTGCTTCATCTTTTGTATTCAAGCATGTCAGCTCCATTCCTCCCATAGGCTTACATCCCAAACCTCTGGTCAGCTTTAGGATGCAGTACGAGATTAAAGACAAAAGGTGCTGAGGGAGCTTTCTGCCAGTTTTAAGTGGTTTTTAAAATGTAGAAGGGTGTGTGCGTGTGTGTGTGTGTGTGTGTGTGTGTGCGCGCGTTGGGGAGGAAGTACTCTTTCTGATGACTGTACCTAAAAGCCAGTCTTTCCTGATCCACTAATGAGATTTCATGAAAGGCAGAGAAATAGCCTCTCCCACCATGAAAAGAGCTAGTCTCAGAAAAATCTCTGGCGAGACAGAAAGGTCTGAACAAACATAGACAAGACATTGATTTAATACAGATGCCGACACCACAAGGAAAATGAGGAGAAAAGGGAATATTTGGAAAGAAGCAGCAGCATCTCTTGAAAGGAAAGAGAAAGCAAAGGAATAAATTAAAAGGGCAAGAATTAGCAGCAAGAAATTTATCTTGTAACATTTATAACATGTCAACCAGAGCATGCAAAGAATTGACTCTGGAAGCAATAAGGAAAATGTGGAGCCTTAGCAGAGGATCAAAACCCAAACAAAATGTGAAGCCCGCTCGCCCAAGCTGTGAAACTATCATCTTTTTAGTAAGAAGAGATTGAGGCTCTAGCTGCACTTACCCTGAAATGATTTATTTACAATTAAATTATATAGCTGTAATTAAGCATATAGATTTAACCGAAATGTTTATTCACAATATTACTCGTGCCATGCTTGTTGAATTGAACTTAAATGACCCTTTGGCATTTAAAATGCCATTAGGGAGCTAGGTAGTTGGAACAGAGGTGGGGAAGGTAGCAGGAGGGGATAGAGAACCCCAAGAATAAGCTGCATTCTTCACAGCAAAAGACCAATCTAAACTGGGGCTCTCTGTACCTTTACCTACTTGCTGGAGAGGAGGGTGTAATGGGGTTAACATCCCCATGTGGAAGTTCCATTGGCATATTTGAGGGTGTGCTGGTGGACTGAGTCAGTGAGTGAGTCAAATACCCGCTCCACCCAGGAGTGAAGCAACAATAGAGTCTTTCAGAGCATAGGTGTGAGTCATGCTTGAATATCAACCCATGCAGTACAGCACTGTGACATCACCTCTGCCGTCTACTATCTGGCCCACAGAACGACTGTGGAAGCAGTGATTGAATCTGAATCAAATTCAGCTCTATTAAGTTAACCTTCGCAAGGTCAACATCTGCTGCTTGCTTTTTGGCCAACCAGCAATCTCAAAATGAGTGTAGATGGCTTGGTTAATGAGGCTTCCCTAACAGAAATCTGAGTCCTGATTAAATTTTGTGCAGCATGTGTTTGTCGACACCAGGGTATCCATCTTGCTGGATTTCTCAGAGTTGTCAATTATATGTCAAAAATTATAATAGCAAATGCCCTTTAAAAAGTATCTCACACATAGTTTTTATTAAAGATGTATATATATATATATATATATATATATATATATATATATATATATATATATATAAAATGAACAACTTTGCGTATCTATACATATATATACCGATATATAAATATACCTACATAGATATATTATAGGTATTTAATGCTAATGTATCTGTATATGTATGTGTATATATAGGTCTGTAGGTGTATAAATACACAAAGTTGTTCACTGAAGCATTTTTTGTTGCAACAACAACCATTCAACATTAAAACCCCCAAAGTAAGATATTTTAAATTAGATTATGGCCCATCTATACAGTGGGATGTTATGGAGCTGTTGACAAGAAAAAAGTATATTTATATGTATTAGCACACGTGCTATTATTACGTGCTTTTATTTTTTTAAATGCTTGAGATATGTTAAGTGAAAGAAAGCTATGTAATAGAAAAAATTATGCAGTAGAATCCCATTTATGAAAAAAAATGATAGACATAAATATAAATATATACTAAGGCTTAGTTTATGAAAAAATGAGGAAAATAGTTATTGACTGAATTAGGCTCCAGAGAGGAATTGGTGAGCTGGGAAAGGTAGAGAGGTATAGGGGAAAATTTGTCTATTACAATTAGATTTTTTTCTTAACGTGTCTTTAAAAGTAGACCAAACATTTAATTAAAGACACAATAAATGCATCCAGTATTCAGAAGCCAAACTTTCATTACTAAGTCACTGGCTGAAAATATACTTTAAAATGACTCCAAGTTTCCATAAATAAGGATTCAAGTTCCCCCAAAACAATTTCATTGTTAATATTTTTATACTGCCATATTTCCTCTTTAACAACATTTTCAAGGAATTGGGCATTTCTCTTTCTAGATATTTCCTTTCTCGATAATTCAGACAATCATTGATCTAATAAGAAAAAGAAGCTATTAGAGACTCTGTGTGCCAGATATTACTCATGCTTCATAAATTGCATGCCCATAGGAATAGGAAAAAAAAAGCACATCGACACAAATAGAATTTAATTCACATTGATTAAAACAATATGTGCCAAACAACTCTTTTTGTGGGAGAAGAAAAATAGCAACATCTATCAAGAAATCTAACAATTGAACATAAAAGATTATGGTCCCATAGTCTTCAATTATTCATTGAACTTTTCTTGGTTATTTATTTTGTATCAGATATTGTACTGAGGATGAGTAGCAGGACAGTATGGTGAAAGGAACAGATAAATTAAAACGATAATTACAATGCAATGCAATAAGTGGTAAAATAGAGGCCAAGAAGAAAGTACATTTAAGCAAGTGCAAAACGGCATGTAAACGTGAAAGAATGAGGTATGCTGGAAAGACAAGAATGCTGCTATTCCTGGAGGATACATAACTCAGACTGCCTCTGCCTACGCCATGTCCACTTGGCTGTCTAATAAGCATCTCAAACTTAATACACCCCAAATAAGCTTCTTATTCACACACACACACACACACACACACACACACACACACACACACACACACACACACTTTATCGGCGGCTCCTCCCACGGAGTCACTATTGAATCCTCTCTATACCCCATATCCAGAATGTCAGCAAATCCTTTTGGCTCTACGGAAAGGATCCAGAACCTGGTCATGTCTCACCAGCTCTATTGCTTCCACCTTGGTCCAAGCCACTGTCATTTCTTGCAGGGCTGCCCTGCTTCAATCTATTCATAAAGCAGGCAGATATGTTTATAAGGTAAGACAGATGATGGAATTCTCCAGCTTAAACGCCCCCCTAGTGACCTCCATTTCACTCTGAGTAAAAGCTAAATTTCTCAGTGTGGCTGACCAAAGCTGTGAATGACCTCACGCTTCCCCTCCTCTCATTCTGCTTAGGTCTCCTTTACTCCCTCTTCTGGCTCACTCTCTTCTCCACCCACAAAAGCCTAGCTCTTCTTCAGCCTCCCCCAGGCACACTTGCTTTGTCCCCTCCAGTTTTTATTCAATGACCTTTCTCAGCATGTCTTCCTAATCTCCCACATAAAATTGCAATCTCTCCTCTTATGCCATATCCTCTTCTTTTTTATTTTTCTCATACCACACATAACTATCAAATATACTCTATATGCTACATATTTAGTTTATTATCTGCCACCTACAACCTATCTCTAGATATAAACTCCAGAGGTAGAGATTTTTGTGTTTTGTTCACTGCTGTGTCCTCAGAACCTAGAATAATACTCTGAATATTATAGACATTTAGTAAATATTTGTCAAATTCATTAACAAGTGGGATCTGAATGCAATATGAAATGATCAAAGTTGAAATTGAAGAGATACTCAAAGGCCCAGCTCTTGAAGGTGCCATGGTGAGAACTCTGAACCTCATCACAATAGGAAACCACAGGAACAAGAGAGGTGGTTATACCATTGTGTATATATATGATATATATCATATATATGCATATACGCAGCACAAAGAATGCAGTGGGTTGGGGAAAGACAGGAAAAAGAAAAGTTAAAAAAAGTTATTGCAGTGATATTTGACAGTGAGAATGAAAAAAATGATGCAGATTCCAGAGACATCTAGAATAGAATTCATGAAACATAGTTGCTAAATTAAATGTGGAAGGTAAAGCAGAAGGATCGACGAAAGGTAACTCTGAGTTTCTAGCCTGAGCGTTTGGACATGTATTTAAATGCCATTAAGTAAAGTTAGAATGTATAACACACAAGGAAGGACATAAAAGCCAATAGTTATATCTTCCAGGTATAAATGCAAACTGGATGCCTTCTAGACTTTATAATCAGTCTCATGCTATAAGTCCACTTTTACACTGTGTGTGAGTGATTTCTTGCAGCAGATGGTGGACATACTAAGCTATGGTTTGTCTTTCCATTTCTTAAATTTATATTCCTTAATATGAACTGGACTCTACGGCTAGGAATGTAAGGAAATTTAAAATAAGCAATTCATACTTAGATTGAAGATACTTGAAATCTATTAGATAATACAGCAAAATTTTATGATAGAGTGCTTCAAGGTTGCAGAAGAATTTAATGGCCATAAAAGCAATTCATATTCTGCTAAATGGAAGAGAAGAGGAGAAACAAATAACAGATAAGCGGAAGCTGACATAATACTTGCTAACATTGTATAACATGTTAGAGTATGCATCACAATAATCTGGCTGGGTTTTTTCTATAAAGG
>NW_011888789.1:16181200-16183951 GCF_000151845.1 Pteropus vampyrus
TGAAAAAAATGATGCAGATTCCAGAGACATCTAGAATAGAATTCATGAAACATAGTTGCTAAATTAAATGTGGAAGGTAAAGCAGAAGGATCGACGAAAGGTAACTCTGAGTTTCTAGCCTGAGCGTTTGGACATGTATTTAAATGCCATTAAGTAAAGTTAGAATGTATAACACACAAGGAAGGACATAAAAGCCAATAGTTATATCTTCCAGGTATAAATGCAAACTGGATGCCTTCTAGACTTTATAATCAGTCTCATGCTATAAGTCCACTTTTACACTGTGTGTGAGTGATTTCTTGCAGCAGATGGTGGACATACTAAGCTATGGTTTGTCTTTCCATTTCTTAAATTTATATTCCTTAATATGAACTGGACTCTACGGCTAGGAATGTAAGGAAATTTAAAATAAGCAATTCATACTTAGATTGAAGATACTTGAAATCTATTAGATAATACAGCAAAATTTTATGATAGAGTGCTTCAAGGTTGCAGAAGAATTTAATGGCCATAAAAGCAATTCATATTCTGCTAAATGGAAGAGACGAGGAGAAACAAATAACAGATAAGCGGAAGCTGACATAATACTTGCTAACATTGTATAACATGTTAGAGTATGCATCACAATAATCTGGCTGGGTTTTTTCTATAAAGGCATCTTAGGACATATTTTGAACACAGATATACTTTATCTTCATACTAAACATGTGAGCATATCCTTAGCTTTTGCAAAGAAACACACTTCCTCTCATTTTTTCTGATCTATGTGATCCTCTCAGTCTAGCTTTCATTTTCTACCTTTAGATAAAGACATGAACTTAAGAAACGCTTCACTTTCCCCTTTCTTCCATTACAGGAGAAATTCCAGTGTAAGAAAAACAAGAGACAGTCCCAATGGGCAACCTCAGCTGTCACCTGGTCTCCATGGCAGGTGGGCAGTCCTGATGGTTGTGCTCCCGGGAATGTCAGTCCAGGGCTGCAAGCAGGTGACAGAAATCCAGATTTTCGTGTAAAAATCTCTCTTTTAGAAAGGTTATCAAGCAAGTTAAAAACGTTAAAGTGCTGAGCGGGCCAACACTATACAAAAAAACCAAAGCTATCTACTGGCTCGAGTGGAAGTTTGAACTCTGCTGTAGAGTTTACAAAACACTTTCTCTCTCTTGACCTCATAACAACCCGGTGAGATGGGAATGTTATCATTTTCCTTTTCTGATATGGTAGTAACCTGAGAGAGGATGAAAAACTTACTCAAATTACATAAACCTAAGCCTTCTCAAGTCTAAGCCTCTTAATCCAAATCTTGTGCTCTTTTCTCTATTCCATATTGTTGTTTTAAATATTCAGAATATTGAGACAAATTTTTGATTCTGGTTATCTTCCTTTTCCTTCAAATTACACAAATTATTTGAGATCGAAGTAAATATACAAAAATTAATTATATATGTGTAATTTCATTGAACTTCCTTTATAAATTAAGAAAAAAAATCATGAAAAATGCAGCAAAGTTTACTATTCTTCAAAATTTTAAGCTAACTTAAGTCTTATCCTAGCTGGGTGACATGTATTTGTCTCTTTCTTTAACATGTAGATATTATATCTCAAAATAGAAGCTCAAGAAAAATAAGATACTTAACTAAATACCTATAATCTGTAAAGAAAGCAAGTAAAAGACTTCATATTACAATGTACTTATATGGAATTTAAGTTTTATAGTTATATGTCAGTTATACCTCATAAAATTAAAGGCTTTATAAATCCTCTCTACACATATGATCCTATTTGAGTCTCATAACAAATTTCATAACAAATTCTCAAAACTTATGACAAATGAAGAAATTGTGGCTCAGAGACATGAAGAGATCTATTTATTCAATGTCACACTGTATGAGTAGAGACCAAGAGACTAGCATCAAGGATCGGATTTTCATATAGCTCTACCACTACATAGCTCTGTGACTTAAGCAAAACACATTTCCCTGGAAATTAGTCCCCCTGTTAATGAAATAATGAATTTTAACTCTATAATCTCTAAGTTCCTTTCAACTCTGACATTCCAGGGGTTAATGACAGTTCCCAGGCCTCTGAGTCAAAACTCTTTCATGCCTCTATCCTGCCTGCCAAGCTCTTAACCCAAAGGCACTTCCTCTACTAGGAGAACTGTGATATCTCTGACCAAACTCAGACATAGAAGCACTGGCCTAAGACATGAGTAGCAAAGGGGTCAGGACAGTCAGGGGTTTCTCTAATGGTTGCTACAGATCAGAAGAGATATAAGTAACTAAGATCCAGGAGAAAAAGGCAGCAACTGAAAACACTGGGTTAATTATAGTCAAAACAAGAGAGACACTGGCAATCAAGAAGTCCATGCTAGGGTTGGTCTTTGGAATTGCCAGCTAAGAGATCAAGAAAGAAGGTGGTTATGCTAAGGAAAGAGACAGCTGTGTGTCAGCAGTCAAGAAAGAAAAATTAGCCAGGTGGATGCCAGGCAGTGAACTGCCCTATGGCCTGTAGTGCTAACAGTAGATGGCCAGGATGAGTCAGAAGCAGGATCAGGACCAGGATGGTTTCCTCTTGGGTCTTTGTATTATTTTTAATTTTTGAGTATATAGCATATAAACTAAAGTGATCATGACAAAGTTGGGAGCCGAAACTTTCTGGAGGAAGGTATAAGTCAAGGATCAGTGGAATGACATAGAGTGGAGGGACATGGAATTGCTGAGTTCACAGGATTATTCTTGCTTCTGACATCCA
>NW_011888789.1:16184001-16259713 GCF_000151845.1 Pteropus vampyrus
CTTAATCCAAATCTTGTGCTCTTTTCTCTATTCCATATTGTTGTTTTAAATATTCAGAATATTGAGACAAATTTTTGATTCTGGTTATCTTCCTTTTCCTTCAAATTACACAAATTATTTGAGATCGAAGTAAATATACAAAAATTAATTATATATGTGTAATTTCATTGAACTTCCTTTATAAATTAAGAAAAAAAATCATGAAAAATGCAGCAAAGTTTACTATTCTTCAAAATTTTAAGCTAACTTAAGTCTTATCCTAGCTGGGTGACATGTATTTGTCTCTTTCTTTAACATGTAGATATTATATCTCAAAATAGAAGCTCAAGAAAAATAAGATACATAACTAAATACCTATAATCTGTAAAGAAAGCAAGTAAAAGACTTCATATTACAATGTACTTATATGGAATTTAAGTTTTATAGTTATATGTCAGTTATACCTCATAAAATTAAAGGCTTTATAAATCCTCTCTACACATATGATCCTATTTGAGTCTCATAACAAATTTCATAACAAATTCTCAAAACTTATGACAAATGAAGAAATTGTGGCTCAGAGACATGAAGAGATCTATTTATTCAATGTCACACTGTATGAGTAGAGACCAAGAGACTAGCATCAAGGATCGGATTTTCATATAGCTCTACCACTACATAGCTCTGTGACTTAAGCAAAACACATTTCCCTGGAAATTAGTCCCCCTGTTAATGAAATAATGAATTTTAACTCTATAATCTCTAAGTTCCTTTCAACTCTGACATTCCAGGGGTTAATGACAGTTCCCAGGCCTCTGAGTCAAAACTCTTTCATGCCTCTATCCTGCCTGCCAAGCTCTTAACCCAAAGGCACTTCCTCTACTAGGAGAACTGTGATATCTCTGACCAAACTCAGACATAGAAGCACTGGCCTAAGACATGAGTAGCAAAGGGGTCAGGACAGTCAGGGGTTTCTCTAATGGTTGCTACAGATCAGAAGAGATATAAGTAACTAAGATCCAGGAGAAAAAGGCAGCAACTGAAAACACTGGGTTAATTATAGTCAAAACAAGAGAGACACTGGCAATCAAGAAGTCCATGCTAGGGTTGGTCTTTGGAATTGCCAGCTAAGAGATCAAGAAAGAAGGTGGTTATGCTAAGGAAAGAGACAGCTGTGTGTCAGCAGTCAAGAAAGAAAAATTAGCCAGGTGGATGCCAGGCAGTGAACTGCCCTATGGCCTGTAGTGCTAACAGTAGATGGCCAGGATGAGTCAGAAGCAGGATCAGGACCAGTATGGTTTCCTCTTGGGTCTTTGTATTATTTTTAATTTTTGAGTATATAGCATATAAACTAAAGTGATCATGACAAAGTTGGGAGCCGAAACTTTCTGGAGGAAGGTATAAGTCAAGGATCAGTGGAATGACATAGAGTGGAGGGACATGGAATTGCTGAGTTCACAGGATTATTCTTGCTTCTGACATCCAAGGACAACACATCACATCCACTATTACAACCTTCATGTAGAGGAGAAGGTTCGGGCCTGTGCTCTGTACTCTAAGTAAAATTGGTGAGAGTCTAGCACGCTGATGACTAGTGAGATAAGCCTACCTGTCTCTATGACAAGATTTGTCTTCCATAAATGCTTATTTCACCTAAAGCTAACAAGTATGGAGAAAGAAATTGAGAATTTACCGCTTTGGGTTTATGAAGAAAGATTAATAATTGTGATTGTGAAAATTATTTGAGAAGGCTGCTCCTTTAAGGACAGGGATGAAATCCCAGATCTGTTGGACACTGTAGGCAATGCTATGGTGCACTACCCAGATCACAACCACCACAACCCCTGCTCACTCCACTCTTTTGGGACTAAAGAACTCATTTCTTCAGTTGCTGGCAGTGTTGGCAGCTGGCAGCTCTCATCTGAATCCTTCTTCTGGATTTCCAGCCACTGAAAGGAACAGCCTTGTTCAAGGTTACAGTCCTTGCCAATAGGGCAGCCCATATCCAATGCCTGGTTGATGTGGAAATATAAAGGTTTAGTCCCCCTTGTTCTGATTTGAGACACTGTAACTTCAGAGTTCCCTGACAGGATCTGTGAAATTTTGGCTGCGACTGCATAGTACTCCCGTAGTCTGCTCCTGATGTATTCATTTCTCCATAGTGGTAACTCTGAGAGCAGCCCCAGGGAATGTCCTAAATGTGAATCGCCACCTAAGTGTTGGCTTCCAGGATTACCGACCTGTGGCAAATATACTCCAACATGTGAAAAACAAGTATTTAAAACAATGCTGACTCCTGGTCTGGGATTTATTAAATATCAAAATAACAACAAAAGAAATTGTCATTATAGCTACTTTAAATGAGCTCTTATTACATGTCGGATATAGGCTATTAGCTCATAAAATTTTCACAACGTTATTAAATAGATTACGAGTATCTCCATTTTACAGATAAGAAAATTAAAGTTTAATGAGGTTGAAATAATATTCATTCCCAAGGTCATAATTAATAAGATTTGGAATTTGAACTCAAATCTGTCTGGTCACAAAGCCTGCACACTACCTCTATTCTAGATCCACATTGGAAGCACTTTTGCCATCAGATAGAATTATGAATCAAACAATGATTATGCAATGATTACCTCAGTACTTTAAAAATCATATTGCACTGGGAGAGACAGGAAGGATAGAAGCGGAAAAAAGTATAGATAATGCTTTTTTCTAATTGAAATCAAAGATAAACAGATTTTGTTAAGCAAATCTTATAAGAAATCTTACTAAAATCCATTCTTCATTAGTAACTGTTAAGGGTTGAATTGTGTCTCCCCCAAAAAGATATGTTGAAGTCCTAACCCCCAATATATGACCTTACTGGAAATAGGATTATTGCAGATTCAATTAGTTAAGATGAGTGCATACTGGAGTGGATCAGGCCCTGAATCGAATATGTTTTGTGTCCTCAAAAGAAGACAACAATGTGAAGACACAGGGAGAAAACACCATGTGACGACAGAGGGAGAGATGGAGAGAGGCAGCTACAAGCGCAGGAACAGCAAGGATCAGTAGTCAGCACCAGAAGCTAGGAAGAGGCAGGAAAAGAGTCTACCCTGAGTCTCAGAGGGAACATGGCCCTGCTGACATTTTAATTCCGGAGAGAATGAATTTCTGTTCATTCAAGCCACACAGTTAGTGGTACTTTGTTACAACAGCCATAGGGAAAAAATACAGAAATTAAAATTAAAACAACAAAGATATAGCATTTTCTATCCATCAAATTTATGTCCACCAAACTTTTTAATTGGCAAAATTAATGTCTCATAATACCATCACAAGCAGTAGTGTGCCAGTAAAAGCTCTGAGAAAAGTGTTTGCAGGTCTGTATGTAATTATATTTGTTTATTTAAAATTTCACTGACATAGAGGATATGAAGTGCCCGATTTAGAAATAATAAAATATACAATACTCTTTATTATCAATTCCATATAGCCAGCTGATTCTCACAGAAAGCTTTCTGTTGTTCTTTGCTAAATTCCTGAGTCCATAGCCAACCCAGAGTTACAACTGATGACTGACTGAGTGTAGTTCTGATGTAAATGTTGGTTGGTATTTAGCTTATGTTAATGAGTAAGGCAAAAGTGAAACAATAAAGGCTTACATAAGAACTGCACTTACTTGTCAACAACATGAGCTAATGTTTCACTTCAATAGATAATAGTTTTTGAATACTGGAAAAATAATTTCTCAAATTTTTGTGCTTTTCATTAGTTTGACAACGACAGAAACAACACATGTTTAAGTTTAATCTACGTTATTATCGGTTCCACCATTGTTTTCTTAATCTAAGCAATCAACAAAACAGTAAATCAAGTACTGATTTTAAGTGTTTGCCATTTAATACCACCAATGTGATGTCATTGAACAATTGTGAAGTGATATGTGAAATAGCACACCATTCTTCATATGGTACTTATGCCATTTACAGACAATAGGTGTTAAGTAATCTCAAAAGCACAGGTAAACTTATAAAATAATCAGAAGGTGATAAATTTTGGGATTTCTCTTTAGTTTTATATAATTTATTTAATTGTAAGTTTATATAACTTAATTTTTAATAACAACTATGTTAAATAACTGGCTTGCAAATTTCTGAAATATTTACAAGTGGCTATCACACATAGTGTAAGCTGGCCCCAGTGCACCACAGACAAGATTGTATAAGACAGGAACCTTTCCTATACTGCTAGCGAAGGGATAAACATAGTACAGCCACTAAATTAGTTCTGACTTGTAGAGAAACTTATACATAGCACAAGAAGATATGAACAAGGATGTTTATTGCAACACTGTTTGCAATAATGACAAAAATTAGACAGATAAACAGCCTAAATGTTCATCAATAAGATAATGCATAGATTAATTGAGTTACATTCACACGCTAGAACATTATATAATAGCGACAAAAAATAGCGTTAAAAAAACAGGAGCTATAGATATCAACCTGAATACATCTCAAAAATCATTGTGAGAAAAACAAATTGCAGAATGATGTGCAGTTATAACTGTATTTAAAACACAGTAGTGAATCTGACCAAATATTAAGCTTTGTTAAAGCTAGGTGGCAGGTAATGGATGGTGGTTATATTATGTTCTTTACTTTTCTATCTGGTTAAGATATTGCAAATAAGAAGTTTCACTTAGTTCTCATTCATCTTATTTCTCTTTAATTTTCTAAGTGTAAATAGTTTAAAGTCTCTTTGTGCCTCTAGAGAGATCTCTTTGTTTCTGTTTAGAAGGCCAGTGAGTGCCTGTGTCAAACAGCTACTTTTGATTTATTTCTCTTAAATACGCCTATTGATTTTCTTACAAAGAAACTCTTGGGCTTCTGTGTACAGTGGTAACGAGCCAAAGAAATTTGCACCTACTTTACCCTCTGATTTCTTAATTGCAGAGTGATTAATTTTTCCCTCAAGTTTTTATTTAAAAATTTTTAAACCTACATAAAAATTAAAAGAATAATTCAACAAACACTATGTAATCCTCACCTAGATTCATTAGGGATTATATTTTTTTACATATTTTATTTATCTTCCTAAACATTTTTATTTTATTTGTTTCTGAATGAGAACACCTATACAATTTTTGCCTGCACTCTCCAGGGGTTAATACTTTGCTATATACTTTATTTCTGTCTCTGTATATTTTTAATTGACACTTTTTCCTGAATGATTTGTTAGTTGCAGACATCCTAAATTTCATCTCTAAATACTTTAACATAAGGACATTCTCCTACTCAAACACAGTACCATTAAAACAGCTAAGAAAATTAACA
The DNA here is from genome assembly GCF_000151845.1 of Pteropus vampyrus. Taxonomy (NCBI): domain Eukaryota; kingdom Metazoa; phylum Chordata; class Mammalia; order Chiroptera; family Pteropodidae; genus Pteropus; species Pteropus vampyrus. The sequence continues at coordinate 16,189,311 of NW_011888789.1, forward strand.
TTAATATGTCTAATATTAGACCCATATTCGATTTTCTCCAATGTCTCAAGTGTCTTTTCTATCTGTCCTTTAAAAAAATCATAATTCGATCAAAGTTCATGCCTTTCATTTATTTGGTATATCTTTTTGGATCAGTTTTTATTTGTTGGTTGGTTTTGTTTTTCGTGGCATTAACTTACTTAAAGAGTTCCAGTCAGTTTGTTTGTTTGTTTTCAGAATGCTCCATAATATGGGTTTCTTCTGACTATTTCCTCATGATCAGATTGAGGTTAAATGTTTTTAATAGCACTGTATATGTAATACGTGCCTCTTCCTGCATTACATCAGGAGGCACATAATGTCGGGATCTTGCATTATCAGTGATGCTAGTATTGATACACAAACACACATTACATTAGCCATTAGAATAATAGCATCATGGAAAACTACTGAATACTCATGAGAGAATGAAGGTAAAAAAGACAAATAATGTCTTAAAGTTATGGGGGAAATAGTTTTAACTTTCCAGTCTCCCTGAAAGAGTCTAAAGGGTCCCCAGCAATCTCCAAGAGATAGGGCTTTGAAAATTGCTCTTTGAGACCTCCGTTTCCACATTTACATAACATGGCATTAGACTAAATAGTCTTTAATTTTCTTTTTACCGATTGTCTATAATCTCTGCCTTTTTAAGTTCACAAAGCACTCTCCCATATTTGTCGATTTATTTTCTTTCTCAATCTTGTGAGAAAGTAGCATAAGTCATGTTTTAGATAGAGCACCAGGAAGGATTATGAGTGAAAAAACGATACTTAGGGATCAACCCTAAAGCCTCCCATAACGTCATCAGATGCTGTAGAGGCCTGATGCAGTGAGAGGCCTCCTATGTGACCAGAGATGTGCGATTCCCACTTTTCCTTCACCAGAGCCCCTTCAGTTTTCGTCCGTCTTATATAGTGGGCTTCCACATAGATTTAATTTTTTTAAAAAAGTGTCTTCCAAGCATAAGCAACCAATATATAAATAATTTGAATCTTATCAAAATTAAAAATTTTTGTGAATCAAAAAACACAATCAAGAAATTGAACAGAACAGGAGAAAATATTTATAAATCATATATGTGATAAGAGTCTAGCATTCAAAATATATAAAGAATGCTTCAATTCAATAATAAAAAGACAAACAATCCAATCTTAAAATGGACAAAGGATTTAAACAGACGTTTCTCAAGAAAAAAAAAAAGATTTACAAATGACCAATAATCACGTAAAAAGATGCTCAGCATCATTAGCCATTAGAGAAATACAAATCAAAACCACAATGAGATATCACTTCACACTTACTACAATAGCTATAATCAAAAAGAGAAGTAACGATAAGGGTTGATGAAGCTGTGGGAAGTGGAACCTTCATACATTTCTGCTGGGATTATAAATAGTACAGCTGCTATGGAAAACAGTTTTGTATTTGTTTAAAAAGTTAAATGTAGAGTTACCATATAACTCTGCAATTCCACTCCTAGGTATACATCTAACACAATTTAAAACATATGTTCACACAAAAACCTGTACACAAATTTTTATAACCAATATTTCAAAATATCCCAAAGTGGAAACAATCTAAATATCCATCAACTGATAAATGGGTAAACAAAATATGGTATATCCACATAATAAAATATTATTCAGCCATGCAAAAGAATAAAGTACTGATTTGTGCTACAAGATAGATGAGCCTTAAAAACATTATGCCAAGTGAAAAAAGCCAGACACAAAAGGCCACATATTGAATGATTCCATGTGTATGAAATTTCCAGAATAGACAAATCCATACAGAGAAAGTAGATTAGTGGTTGCTAGGAGACAGAGAGAGGGGAGAATGGTGATTCTTTTCAGAGTGATTAAATGTTCTGCAATTATGTAGTGGCAACAGTTGTACAACACTGTGAATATACAGAAAACCACTGGGTATATGAAAAACCACTTCAAAATGGTTATTTTTATGTTACATAAATTATGCAGAGATTGGCTTAGTTCTCAGGTCACTGCACTCCCAGGATAACTGCTGCTGTGCTCAAAGTTTGAAAATGCAATTGTTCGAGCTGAGTGAACACAATGCTCCTAGGGTACATTAAAACCCACAAAAAAGTATAGATAGGCCAGTTTAAGGGCTGCCTACCAATGCCCTTAGCCTAAGTGAGGGCAGAACTTTCATATGTTCTTATAAAACTCAGGCAGAAATGAAACTAATTATTAGAAAGAAGGAAACAAGAACAAAAGAAAAAACCCCAGCATAACCATAAAAACACATGGGTCTCATACATCATGGGAGAATAATCTATTTGTGCATGGAATGCCTTTTCTCTGGTCATTTGTGGAGTTTAAGATAGGGTGACCCAACCAAACCACACTCATTTAAATTCATTCCCAAAGAAGAACACAAAGGTATGAGAACTGAGTTTAATGGCAAAAGATGAAAACTTTTTAAAAATATGAGCCCATTAAAAGCTCATTATCCAGAAACACATCTGATAGTGTGAGATGGTATAAGTCTTGAGAGGAAATGGTCTGAGGAATCTTTTCTTGAAGCTACTCCTTGATTTACAGCTAGAGTAATAACCGTATGCGAGACATGAGAAGTAGTGAAAGACCCAGGCTCCAGGTGGTAGTTCCAAGGGGAAAACCAGACAAGCCTGTCATAGATGGAGGAACTTTCAGAAAAGGAATATAACATACCAATAATGGGATACCACCTGCTACATATGGAGCAGTCTTCAGGTGTTGACTTCCTTAAGGGACCTGAGATTGCAGAGAATCTCTAATCAATTGATAACCTTCTCTGAATTGTCAAGTCATGGCCAAAATGACCCTATGCAGGCAGGAGGGATGAGGAGGTTCTAAATAACCTGGCGTATAGAAACTCTGTGTAGTGCGCAAATGTTGAAAGGTACATTATATCTTGAGTGTTATATAGGCTGACTATACTAGAGTTCTGAATTTATACTAGAGCAATAGCACTCAAAAGCAAACAAATAGTAAATTGACAGATATTTGACTATAACCACTGAATATTGTAAGCTGTATATAGAGTTTCATATTTAACTCATTCCTGGGGAGAGAGATATGCCTGGTCTATTTTTTCAGACAAGAAAAGAATATATCCTTTTGATTAGTTTTCTCATGTTCTGTCATCATGCAAAATGAAATTTAGGTCCAAAGGGCAGTGAGCAGTAACAAATATGGAGCATCCATCTGGAGTGGTGCATGAATAGTCGCTAAGGAAACATTTCCAAGAAAAAAACCATAAATGCTTTCACCAAAGCAGATAATTAGAAGTGTTGTTAAAGAAACAGTGTAAGATTTTTTTAAAACTTCCTCGTTAAGGTAAATCGAATCTAATGATATTTTAATTGTCAATTAAAATACCCAAATTCTTGAAATCTTTAATGAAAACGAACAATTTGAGAACAGTCAAGCTTTCTCGATAGATTAAAATATTGCATAGTTTCTCAAAATAATTATAATTGTAACAAGAGTACCTCTTTACACATTACTCTCTTCTCATAACTCATGAGATTCTTTTTCTCTTTGTAGTTATGCTACATTTTTTTGTTTTAATAACTTTAGAGAAGGTCAATTTAATTACTATAATTTCATGTAGGCTTGCAAACAAAGACTGGACCACACCATACAGAGACAGCATGCACATTATCACAGTGTTTTTGAAACATACCTGGCAAGCATTGAATCACTAAATTACCTTCGAGTTAGGGAAGGATTGTGTGAATGATAAACTAAAGCACAAAAGGGAAAAGTCACTTTTGGGTAAGTGGCTGAGTCAGGAGAAAAGGCGAGTTGGTAGAGAGCTCTGTTTTTCTCTTGCTTTCTGAGCTGTGATATCCCGTAGGTAGGCTCACTGTCCCTTATCTGAATTTCATGGAGTGAGATGTGTTTCAAAATTCCAAATGTTTTGGACTTCACGAAGGTAAGCTAGTTCAGATATGTTGCATATGATGTGACATCCCCAGGATGGCTGGGATAGTAGCTCATAACCAAACATATAAGTGTATCTATAATTTAATGTATGAACATCCCACTAAGTGGGATAAAGAAAGGCTGAAAATAGCCTTACGTCGGTTTGTTCAGGTTTGGTCTTCAAATACATTCTGGAATATTAAGAGGTTTTTATTGTTTTGTTTTGTTTTGTTTGTTTTTGAAATTGTGGATAAAAGATTGTGAACCCATAATTGAATTTTAGAGACTATTTCCTTTTCTTCCTGCATGGAAGAAAATCCTTTCTTGGGTTGTTGGCAGAAAATCCTCTCCAGTGTTTTCTTTGCCCTCTGTCTTCCTTTTAACCCTTCACAACAGAGTTTGAACAAGAGACAGCAGTGACACTCACCTCAGTGTGTGACTGGCTCTGACCTGTCAGAGTGTCTTGTAAGAAGTGAATTGGGCATTCAGTCAAATACATAGATTCTTGTTAACTATACTCCCAAGAGGAGAATTTTGCAGTTGCTGGATCTGGTGAATCATAGTGAGTATGTGAGCATCAAAGTAATTACCTTGAGGAATCTTTCACTCTATCAGTCACCTTCATGTATCATCTGTCTAAGCAGTCCATGATAATCTGATGATTGAAAAAAACATTTTAATTTCCCAGTGAATTTAAATAAATGAGATATCCCTGTCTGTTCTTCTATTTGCTCCCTTTCTTCCACCCCCCTCTCCGAACCCTCTGTCCTCTATCCAAGTTAAATGGGATTAAAAGTATGAGCAAATTCTCAAAAACCTTATTTTGAGTATTGAGATAACTAGCACCTTGTTCACAAACAGTAAATGTAGTTGATATGAAATAAGGCATCTTTTTGGCTATAAGCAAAGTTTGAACCGGCAGAGCTGTCAGTTTAGGAACCGAAAATGTCATTTTCTCAATCTTCATACCTCCTCAATGATGGAAAGCAACGAAGAAGTCTTAGCTGGGAAGACTAAGAGCTGTGTCAGGATTCACTGTCTCTATGCAGACCAGTGTTGTCCAACAGAAACAATGTGAGCCAGACTTGTCATTTAAAATTTTTAGTGGCCACATTTAAAAAAGTAAAAACTAAGTGAAATTAATTTTAATAATGTATTTTATATAAACCAGCGTATATTCAGAACATTAACTTTCTGATATGTAATCAATATAAAAATTAAACATGAACTATTTTATATTCTTTTGTCATCCTTAGTCTTCAAAATTTTGTACATATTTTATACTCGAAAAAAAATCTCATTTTATGCTAGCTACACTTCAAGTGCTCAATAGCCACATATGACTATTGGTGGCCATTAGGGGACACAGTACAGGGAATGTGAACGTTTAGAGAGTGGAGTTGGCACTCAGACCCTCAGCCATTTGTGATTCTTCTGTGAAAAGAGTGGCTCCTACTTTGATTTTCCTTTCACATTTATTCTATGAGTTATAAACAAAAATAAACACCCTCAACTAGTGAAAATAATTTCTACTACTTCCAATAAACTAATGAAATACAGTGGATTCATGCTAAGAATTACATGTCATTCCTTGGCTAGATAGAAGTCACGATTGGAATCCAAAATGGAAGGAAGCAGTCTAATCAAACAAGTTTTGCCCATCCATCCTTTTGCTTTAACTCTGAACTTCTGTTGGTAGCAACTTAAACCGCTCTAAAGAAAGCAGCGTGTGAACATAGTAAATGCTAATAAGTGAATGTTGAAATGATTCAAAAATAAAATCCAAGCATGTTTAGGCAGTTAGTCTTCTTCTCCTCCAGAACCAAGAAATTTAGATTTTATAACCTTGTTTTACCATAACCAGCTGCATCTAGATTTTCACAACTACAAAATGAGAATAATATCTAGTGTTTATTACAGACATTGTTCTCAGTATTGCATGTATTGATTTTTTTAATCCTCACAATAATTGCATAAGGGAGATAATGTATTTTATTCCCACTTGAAAGACGAGGAAACTGAGATCGAAAAGGTAAAGTTTTTTTGGATCGCACAGCTAAGATCACACAGCTAGAAAGAAATGAATTAAGTTTCAAACTCATGTTAATAATCATTATTCTCTAACCTATTAGATTGATAAGATGAGGTAAGAATAAGATAAAACTTGATTATCCTAAATATAAATCATAGTATAAATGCAATACATTAATATTCAAAAGTAACTCTTTATTAGTGAAAATGACCATGATTAAAGGAAATCTTGTTTTGTTTTGTTTAAATTATATACCGTTTATCTCATGTTGTACCAAAACAGCTAAAATTTAAACTCATTCATTCATTTATTCTGTTCAAATATCATCTATCGGTAAGACTTTTTCTAACCACTTAAAGTGAAATAATAATAACTGTGTCATTTTATTTGTCCTAAAGCTTAACCATTAAACTTCAGAATCCATTTATCATCTACATGCTTCTAGATTAAGGGGCCACACATGTACATCTTACACATGCACTCAGATTTTGAACATAATGCTACTTGGTCTTCTTTGCAGGCTGAAATGTTGTCCTCTTTTGTGCATCTTCACTTCACACCACCTACCTTGCTGATCATTTTATCTGACACCTTTCCTGTTCTGTTTAAAGAGAGTAGAAGGCTAGTCAATTAGTTGGGAGTTAGAGTGGGGATACAGCACTTTTGGACAAAGTCTCAAAATGAAGTACAAGACTGAAATAGAGATGCTCAAAATTACCAACAAGAGACAACAACAATAACTAATGTTATTGATATGGAACTTTCTGTGTGCCATGCGCTGTTTAATCACAATATGTACAGCACTGCTCACTGATGAGTCTATGAAGGCCTTGAATACCTGTTCGACTTTTCTCTTCTCTTTCTTTGTTTCCATAGAAATCAGAGCCACGTGACTAAGCATTCAGGACTCTTGCCTGTTTACAAAAGCAATAAAGTTGACATCAATACTTTCATTCATCTGCTTCTCTTCTGGGTCAAGAGGACACAATGACAGTATGGATTATGAAACAAAGGAGTGTTAACTTGGGAGCAGGAGGCAAAAAAAAAAATTCAAATAAACAGACCATAGAGGTCAATGCTAATGAGGATTGAACCCAGCTTATGACTAAGACTCTCCAAGGCTTTGAGGGACTTAATAAAATTAGATTATGTTTCAATGACTGGCATCACAGCAAAGCTAAATAATAATTCAGTTAGTGTAGTACATACAAACTATTTGTGTACATAATTATGGATTTATGCAAACTAATGGACCAGATGAACTCTTCACTCATCTCTGACTGCGAACCTTTGTTTTCCTCCTGGGAGTTGGAAAAAAGTCAATGTGTCAGCAATTCATCTATTTCTGCCTGTTGGTTCATTGTGCAGAAATTAAATGAGGTGCATGATGTGAATTTAGATGACAACATTCTGTTGAATTCTAGAAAGATACACTAAAATGTTTAGCTTGCATTACATTTCAACACGTTTGTGTCATTCTGAGTTTAATTTGGATTATGGAAAATTGAAGATTTACATAAATCTAAATTCTACTAAGGACCCTGTGCTGAAATCATCTTCATATTATTTTTCTGAAGGACAAGCTTTGATCTGTTCATGCCGGTTTTTCAAAATCTTCATTATATAGTTTGGAATACAATATTCTCTACAATCTCATATATTCAACTATTAAATTAATCTTTTGAATAGGTCTTAAAACCTATTTAGCAGTTTTATCTATCATGATGTGTTAAAAAAGAAAACAAAACAAAAACACAAGGTCCATGCTGTTTATCATTTGGTTGGTCTGTGCTACAGTCCCTTGTAGGTCCTCGCTTGATGCCTCCCGACAAATGGCACATATCTGGGAACACAGCATGGTCAGGCCCAGAGCTCTCAATCTCAGCCATGGAACTGAGCACATCTAAGTAGGCTCCCTGGGGCCCTGCCCAACTGATAACAACAAGAATTATGATTACCATTTAAACAAACTGAGTTTTAATATTGCGCATTATTGTAAAGCAGCCTATAGCATGTGCTGTATAGTGGTTCATTTATGTAATAGCTCACCTTGAAACTGGCTTCTTTTGTAGCTAATGGCCCTACTACCCTCTCAAATATCACCACAGTAGATATCAACCTAATCTAAGCCGTCATCACCTGGACTGAGGCTGCTGTAACTCTCTTCATTTCCTTGCCCAACCTCATCCCACTTAAACCGCTCTCATAGTCTTCTCCATAATCTCCACAGAGTATGTTCTCCATAATCTTCCTGTAATAATGCTGTTGTCATGCCATACCACATCTGAACAACCTAGAGTGGCACGCAATTGCCTATTGAATCATATTCAAGCTCCTTTATCTGGCTTTATAGTCTTCCCTTTCTTCCTTCTTTTGTCTCTTCTTTTTTCTTCTCTCCCTCTCATCTTCTTTCCTTTTGACTTTTTATTGAATTATAATATACCTACAGAATGGTATCATAGTGTACAACTGCTTAGTGAATGTTTACAAACGCATCAAGGTAACACCCAGATTAAGAAAGAGAACCTGACTAGCACCCCAGAAATTCCTTCTTGCTCCCTTCCAAGCACTACCCACACACCCTAAAGGTGACCACTATCCCACCTTCTAAGAGCAGAAATTAATTTAATCTGGCTTAACTTTTATTAACCTTCTACATGCAAGACTCAGGGGAAGGCACTGACTTGGGGGGTGTGAGGATGCCTTGGGCTCCTGGGCCTTGCAGTTTATGGCAGCAAGTCTAATTCAACACTACACTGATGGATCTGAATGTCCTGAGATATCAACTACCTTGATCAGAATTCACTCTATCAGCTGGAAGTGTCAGGGTGACAGCTGAGAGCCGGGCAGGGAGTGACGGCATTGGGTAGTGTTTAAAGATATGATATGAAGCTACTATCATATGCAGCTTTGCCTCCCTTCCATTTTCCCCAGCCTTGTTCCTTACTTTCTTCTGCTTCCCACTCAATCGTATTTCAATAAAAAGTCACAATACAACTGTGGCACTCAACCCATAGAGTCCTCAGCTAATACCTAAGCGGCCTTTTGCTTCTCAAGTGGAATGCCTCCAGTGTGGCAGAGCCTCTGATGCTGCTTTGACCTAAAGAACATTATTTCTGTTTTCCAGGAGCAGAAACAAGAAAACATTTTCTTAAAATCTCTGATTCTTTTTAACAACACTTTAACAAATGCTATCAGTTGTTGCCTTATTATAAAGTTGAGATTTTCTTAAGCATCTCCATTGAAAATGTAACATAAAAATAGTAAATTAAATATTGAAGAAAAGTCATGGGGGATTATTTATAATTCACCTCAACTCTACAACTACTTTAATTTTGCATATCATCGCCCTGGCCTCTCCACATCCAAGTGTCATACTGTTGTTATAGTAGTGTTCATATGAGGAAATTATCTTTAAGTGGCCTTTTGTTTATATGAACAAAAAGGATAAGTTTTATAAAATTCTCTCTTTACAAAAAGGATGATATAATACAGAATTATAAAATTCTGCCTTTCTTTTCTGACATAGTCTATTCTGTTTATTCAGGGGAGCTGTATAGATGAGCTAAAACAAATGGCAACAATGCTGGTCCAGGAGGAGGCTGGATTCTTGCTCCCACTGTTAGTCATCATTTATGTAAATATTCGGATGCCATCCTCACCTTATTATGACCCAGACTCTCCTGGAATAAAATAGGGAGGGTGATACCTATCCCACCTGCCTCACAGAATGTTTTTATTAACTCAATAAAGCTATACCAAGCACCTACCACACATGTGCAAGGCTTTTTGCAAGAGACCGTGCTAGCAACTGCAGCTACCTGGGCAGTGGACAGGTGAGGGCTCTGGTGCAGATGGGCCGATGCTCCTACCCAGGATGGGACTCAAGTCAACTGCAGTTCAGGCTCTGGTTCTGTACAGTCCCTGCCCCATTCCCCTCATCCTAGCACTCCCTTAGAGAAGGCTCGCATGGCCCCTGGGATGGACACAGGGATCTGAGCTCTGAGCCGGGACCCTACCTCGTCCTTCCCCAGCTTCCCCCACACCCTCCTCAGCCCTCCTTCACCAAAGCCTCACTGTCTACTTTTTCTTAAGGGATGCTCAGTAGTTTATCAAACTGGAACCCTGACTCTGGACAACACAAAACTTGCTTCTCTACCTTAAAGGGAAGTTTAGGGGACTCAGAAACATAGGTCCTCTCTTTAAGATATATCACCCTCCCTCAAGAGTGCTCAGAAAAAAATGTTTTCTGCTGAGAAGGGAAAAAATTGATTTAAAACATTCTGTTCCATTTTGAATTTCACTTTCATAAATCTGTAAACAGGAGTGCTTATTTCAGATCGGAAATGTCTTGCAGGAAGGTTCCATCCCATACTCCAGAATTCTAGTCATTTTGCAAAAAGTGTGGCTTTTGTGTCACATGTTAAAGACAGAGAAACTACAATAGGGCATCTCACATGGAGGAATACTGTGGGCAGAGTCCAGAGGTGGGAGAATCCAGAGTGTGTTTGAAAAATTGTGAGGACCCAGATGCAGACGAAGCATACCATGCGGATGTCCGAGGGAGAGTAGCTGCCCTGGCCGACAGGGCAAGACTGTGGTCCCAGACAGAGCTGAAGCCTCCTCCTCTAGGAGGACAGCAGGCCCATCCCACTGTGCACACCTTCCTCTACCTCAGTCACTCCAGAGGCCCCAGCATCGCCAACCTCTATTACCCGAGCTCTCACTCACACTTCTCTGTACATGCCTGTTTTGACCCAGTCTGTCTTCTATTATTTCCTCCTGAAACTTTTCCATATCACTACCTCTCCTCTGAAATAGGGAGATTCTCCAAAGACACTTCTCCCACAGCTGTCAGAAGCTGTTTTCCTTCCACATTCCATGTAAGCAGGAGGCCAGAGGCCAGGTGAGTGTCCTCCTCGCTTCCCTCTGCCACTTTCAGTCCATTATTCCCTTTTTTCCTGCAACACCTGTGCCCTCTGATGTTCCTGTGACTTGGACACACTACTTCCCTTATTTCTGTCATCTCCTAGTCACTCCTTTTCATTCACTGCTTCCCAGTCTTCCTCTCCATTCCAGATTCTGTCACTCTTTGTAACTTCTACATTCTAGGAAAGGCCATTTCAATTCTTTGGCTTCTTAGTTTCTTCACCTCCTTGTCTCAAATGATCTCCCTCTCCCCTCTTCTATTTTAGTCATCTACTCCAATAGTTGCACCCTAGACCATTTGCACCACCTCTAACATCTCAAAGTCCAACATCAAGCTCCCAGACCGCCCATGTCTTTCTGGTTTGATTGTTCACATATTTTCACTAAAAAGTCCTTTAATCTCATTATGACTTCCACTTCATTGATCATCCTATCTTCCCACTATCCATCAATATCTTCGTAAGTGCCTCCTTTCTTGCATAGGTTCAATCCCATACTCCAGAATTCTAGTTATTTTTACAAATGCCATAAATTTCTTTTTCTGTCATAGCTTCGTGAGTGTGTTATGGGCAAATATCCCTAGCAGCAGTATAAGGAATGAATTAAATTAGAAAAAAATTGAAGGCGAACCTGCTGGGACAATAAAATGATCCAGCAGATATATATTTATATTCTTCAAAAATGTAAGTGACTATATAAATGTATGGTTGCACTAAGTTACATACAGTAATTAAATTCTTCATTAAGAATTCACAACGTTTGACTTTATCAAATAGGTCAGTCTTGGGTTTGTCATGTTCAAATTATTATAGTTTTTAAATAAATGTCCCAGATTATCTCAGAATACACTTATGCCCACAAACTGTAAAATAGTTATAGTGTGTGGTTTGGGGACTAATCAGGCCTGGAAGTATCTTTCCACAGTAATTGGGAAAAGCCTCCCACATTCAGCTGGCTATTTTTAAACACAAGCAACCTCTCCTTCCAAATCAGATTACTTTTAACTTGGAGAACAAGGACTCTTATTCAGGACATGTGTGTGCCAGTTCTGAAGTTCTAAGGCCCAGTTCCTTCAAAACATCTGGATTGAAATGGTGCCTGGAAAAAGTGATTAAAGTACCTATGAGTCTTGAAAACTTCAAAAACGGTCCTACAGATTTTAAAGACTTGTTTAAAAACAAACAAAAACTAATTCTATGCAAAATACCTGGGGTGGGAAGGAGGAGGGTAGAGGCAAAGAACAGCTCTACCTTAAACACCAAGAGAAATGAGCAGTAAAGAAAGAAACCTGTTGAATTGAACTGATGCCGGGAGGCCTCTGCCTCTAGCAAAGGGCTTTAAATGGCCATTTTATTCATATGTTGTCTTTAAATCCAAAAATTTTAAGTGAAGCCACAGCCCTGGCTGCTTGGGTTCTACGGTGGTAATGCATGGGGGAATATGGTGATGAAAGCAGAGTTTGCCGCCCGCAAGCAAAGGTGCATCTCAAGCACCCCAGCTGTGGGCACTGCCGTTGTGAGGCCTCCTCTGTTTTTACCTACTGGGGCGTCCTCAGCAAGGTGGGAATTCAGAGAAAATACTGGGGGAATAAGAAAAAAAAAAATAGAGCTCCTCTGAAAGGCATCTGAATAAATGAGTTTTAGTTTTAATTGTTTGGATAGAAAGCAGTATATTAATCTCTGGGTAGTTTTAGGACTAGAGTGGTTTATCTTGAAGAAACGGTGCAGTGAAAAGGAAGGAAACAAGAAGGACAAACTGCCAGTTTAAAATAAGTCACAGAGACATAACGTACAACATAGGGAATATAGTCAATAAAATTCTATGCGTGGTGACAGATGGGTACTAGACTTATCGCGGTGATCACTTTGTAAGGTATATAAATTTCTAATCACTATGTTGTATACCTGAAACTAATATCATACTGTATGTCAACTATAATTTAAAAATAAATTTTAAAAGATAACATTTTTTTAAAAAAGAAAAGGAAGGAAACAAAAGAAACTTGACAGGATACTACCAACAGACATTCACAATGTGACTAGGTAATTTTATGCTGGTATAAAAAAAATGTATTAATGACCTGCATCTGTCATATATTGGCCTCCTGGACTAGGACTGTCTCCGGGAGGCGTGTAGATGGTAGCAGGGCCTGAGGAAAGGGCCCTCGCCTGGGCATCAGAAGACTTGGGTTCTAGCCAGACCCTGTCTTCTTACTAACTCTCCAACCCTGACCAGTTGCCGCCCTTCTAGGACGATTCCATCCTCTTAGACTAAAATGCTCCACCTTCAGAAGGAGGAGCGACATCTCTTGGAGAGGCTAGGACGGTCTATAGATGCAGACGTGCTAAAGAGTGGAGTAGAAGCTGGACTCCAGCTTGGACTTCATCCTCTCTGTAGAGTACGAATTGAGCTCATCCACTGGGGGAGAAGCGTGTGAAGAGATTGAAGCGGTGTCTGGGTGAGCAGACGGAGATCAGAAAAAGCTGGCAAAGCCACAGTAATGTTTACAAGTGCAGACACGTACTGAACCTGACAAGTCTCCTTGAGGCGGGTGGCAGCATTTCCCAGTGTGTGGAGATAGAAAATGGAAATTCTGGAGCAGTGTGAGTCTGAGAGAGAGAGGGGGGTCAAAAAAAGATCCTGCGGTCAAATGTAAAGACATACTGCAGAGTACATTCCCTCAATGCGTACATTAGCATATTAAAGGCTCTGAGGAGTCCTGCAGTAAAGAAACAGGGTTAACTATTTAATATTGAACTTGCTTGACTATAGAAACTTTAAAAAATATGTTTGTTAAAATTTCACTGAACACCATAGATAAAAACATCGTTTTAGGGTATAAAATCCAAGCTTACTAACAAGGCATTCAATGCCCTGCAGGATCAAGCTCCTGCCACTGCCGGCCTCAAATCTTATGCCTAGTCCTACTGAGCCCACCCACCAGGGCTCCTCTCTGCCACCCCCGCCCCGCCACGGTCTGCGCACCCCAGCCTGTCCTACAAACCGCGTGCCTCATGCTCACTGAAAACACAAGTGCTCTCTTTGCTCACAAATGCTCTCCCTCGCTTTGACTGGTTAATTCCTATCCATCTTTTAAGATTTGTGTAAAATCATCCAGGAGAAAATTGTTTGTTAGGGATATTTTGTAGCCTAGAGGGGAACCATCTATTTGGAAAAATAACTCATCTGTACATAGCAATATCCATTCTATAAATTTTTTACATATTATCGAGTCCTTGTTTCTATTCTGCAAAAGAAACATTATTATTATGCTCATTTTATAGGTGAGAAAATGAGGATCAGAAAGTCTATTTCCTGACTGGGCAATCCTGCCAAGGCAGATCAAAGCCCGGGCCTGCCATGCAGTGGGTGCATGAGTCATAGGAGTGGAAAGACTAAGCATTTGAGGCGTTTCTTCTCAAACACATCATCTGACTGCTTCTCTTTCCCATCTGGTTCTCTAACATCGTCACTGTCCGCATCATGGCTTCTGCTTCTCGAACGGGACTCCGGTGACTGAGAAGGACACAGTCTAGGGTGGAAGAAAACTCGTTTGTACCCTGTGCACACGTCTCTTCTCACAGCTGCTGCTGTTCTCTATTTTCTGCTTGGCTGGATTTTTCTCAGTGTTAACTGTTTTTTCCTATTGCTAAATACAAAACAAACAAAAAGCACAGTCACGTGTGTGTACACATGCTAGTATATATTTCTTTCAGAAGCAAATATTTGTAATAACAAGGAACTGGAAAGGATGAAACTCGTCTTTAAAATTTTTTTTTACATGATTTACCATATTTTTAAAGTAGGAAGGACTAGAGGAGAATTCTCTGACTACAGTTGTAAACATTGAGCCCAATAAACCTGTGTTGTCGTAGGACTTCACCTTCATTAGGCGCCCTACGCCCTTGGCTTGTGTGGGGCTTATGTGGGATGATGAGTGCCGGTGAGTCTATCCCCAGCCTGCTTGTGGCACCTTCTCTCTCCTACCCTGCTTCATCCCCAGGAGCCAGTGAACCTGGACAGTCTATATGTAAGCAGCCTAAGAAAACCACTTGCCCCAAGATTTCAGGGGGGTGATGGGTTTGCTCCTCCAAAAGAAATTAGTATTTTAAAAGGAGATTCTACCCTCACCCCCCAAGGCAATGATTAACCCAGGGAAATGGATCTATAAGGGTAGAAATTTTGGGTCTATGTCACTCTGACGAGCATATCTTTTAGGCCAAGTATCCCTCCCTGGCATCTTTCGATTACTTTTTTTCCTTTCCCACTTATAAGGCCATCCTGACTACCAGGGGGAAATAAATGATACTAAGTTGAAAAAAGAGATCCTAATGCATATGTGTGTTAAGTGCAGTAAACAGTCATTTTCCATTATTTGAACAGCTGCACAGACCTAGTGAAAGCATTCTGTTTTCAAACAGTTGTGCTTTTAAATGTAGCTTATTGCCTCCTACCCACCCCCCACTCTTTTTTTTATTTGATGTGGCCTTTCAAGATAAATATGGCCTTTTTCCTGCTATTGCAAGGTTTCCTTCTGAAAGGCGTAGAGGGTGTGTGAGAAGCACATCCACTGATAACCAGCCGATATTGCCTGGTCTGCGGGGCGAAGGTGAAGCGGATCCACATGCCTTGTCTGTCTGCATCTGGCCGCTTGGCGTGACCACGTGCCCACCAAGACTTAGTGCTCCATACTGGCTCCATTCTTCTCCCTGCAAAAAGGATGCACTGTGTTTCACAGGCATCTTCCTGAAAGGAACACAGCCTGAGTGCTGCAGAGAATGGCTCTGAAGTCTGCAGAGCCCTCCACTCGCTAAGGCTGCTGCTTGATCGTTACCCTCAGAGCCTCTGTTTACTTATCTAAAACTGGGGGTGCCAGTGGCTACTTCGGGAACTGGTGAAATTCAGCCTATGAAGCGTTAGCACATGGCAGGTTCGTAGCTAACATCAACCCTTTCTCTCATGACCAGCAGTGTGGAGAATTAGCGTTGTCAGACACCAGAGAAAGGTTTGTTGGGCTGAAGGATTGATTTGAATACACTAAGAAACTGTCTTTCACGGACTCAACATCGCCTCCCCCTCGCATGCTTTAAGAGGTTTTCAAGGCTCTTTATGATCTGAAATGAGGCCCTCCAGCCTTATTTCTTATTGTAAACCCCACATGTTCTGCGGGTGCTCTATCACTCTGAGCTACATTCCATGCCCTAAACTTGCTATATAATTTCTCATTTCTTTCCTTTAGTTTCCTCAGCCTTGAACATATTTCTCTCCAATCTTTACCTGTTGAAATGCAGACCTACAAGGCCCACCGCCTATGTCACTTCTTTCATGAGCCTTGCCTGACAGTTTTGTCAGAATTCCTCTCTCTCCTTAGGCCTCTATTCGGTACTTATCACATACTGTCTTGTATTAAAGCAGTATGCTTTTATTCCTTCCCCCATTAGATTACAAGCTTATTAAAGGCAATAACTTGTCCATTTACACCATTTTCTCATTTAACAAATATGTATTGAGCATTAACTATGTGCTAAGCTCTGTGCTAGAGACGAGTATAAAGTGGACAACAAAACCACACGGTGCCTGCCCTGGTGCTGGGAAAAACAGACTTCAAACAATTAAGCAAGCAAATAACTCTGCAACAATACATCGTATCATTTGCTATGACACTTGTTGCATAGACTCACCCATAAGTAAGTAAATGTTTGCTAAATTGCCTCCTCTCCACTGTTCTCATCTCAGCTTCATCTTCAAAACTCAAACATTTATGATGCTTCTTTTACATGGCGGTTCACACCCATACTAATCTCTTTATCAAACGGTTGCTTGGCTACATCTTAAGCATTCTCTTCTAGGCACACATTTACATTTTTGCAATATGAGAATTTTCCAGATCTTTGAGTTCTAGTTCCTTTTTGCTTAATAATTCCATCTTCAAACCATTTCTCTCTTCTTACATTTTACTATAAGAAGTCAAAAGGAGCTAAGCCGCTCTTTCGATACTGTGTAGAAATTTTCTCAGCCAAATATTCAATTTCATCACTGGCAAGTTCTACCTTCCTCAAAATACTAAAACATAGACACAATTCAGCTAAGTTTTTTGCCACTTTACAACAAGAATTGCCTTTTCTCCATTGTTCAATAACATGTTCCTTATTTACACCCGAGACCTCATCAGAATGGCCTTGACCCTCCGTATTTCTACAAATATGTTGTACATGATTATTTATGTATTCTCTAAGAATATGAAAGTCTTCTCTACAGCTCTTCTTTGTTTTCTGAGCTGTCACCAGAATTACCTTTTAAAGTCCTTTATGTGATAATCTCAGCTTCTTCCAGCATACACTTAAGCTGCTTCCATACTTTTAGGTATTTCTTATAGCAGCACCCCATTTCTTGGTAGCCATTCTGTCTTAGCTTGGGCTGCTATGACAAAATACCATAAACTGAGTGGCTTATCAACAACAGAAACTTATTTCTCACAGTTCTGGAGGCTGGGACATACAAGATTAAGGTGCCAGCTAATTCGATGTCTGAAGAGAGCCCTCTTTCTGGTTGCACACTGCTGACTTCTCGGTGTGTCTCCACACAGAAGAAAGAGTGAACTGCCTTCTGGCCCCTTCTTATAAGGACATTAACCCCACGAAAGGGGCTCCATTCTCATGACCCAATTATCTCCCAAAGAACCCACTTCCAAATACCATTACATTGATGGTTCAACATACAAATTTGGGAGAAGAGAAAACATTCAGTCCAAAATGTCAGTCTTCTATCGACTCTCCCCGGTCTAATATGATGTCCCCTCTTCTGAGCCCTGTAGCACTTTGGCTCCATTGCCTCTAAGGACATTTACTTGCTTGCACCTGGATTCAGAGTTACCTGTACTGGCAGCGCCCCACTGGATCTAAGCTGCTTCTGGGTACTGACTGGTGCATACTTACCTCATAGTCCATGGAGCACAGGACTCCCAGTGCCTGGCACACAAATGTCCAACAGCATTTATTGGAAGAGTAAACCTGTGTCGCTTCGTGGCAATGACAAATATGCCACTAATGTTAGACACATCAGTTATTCAGTTGATTTCTTATCTTAAAAGAAAGCGCCAGGACTCAAATTTTCCTTTACAGTCTTAACATGGTAATTATTCAGCAGTACTCTGAGTCAAGGCAGATATTTTCATATTTTACATACAGAGGTTGAATTTTCACGTCAGTGCTACTGGTGAGGTGTGGGGCCAGTAATGCAGCCTGGTCTAAGGCTCTTTCCTTTTCATTATTCTTCTCCAAACCAAAGCCTGGACCTGTCTCCAGTGGGAGGCAATCCTTCAGCCTGCAGCGCCAGTCAAGAAGTACAGCAGAAGCCCAGAAATCCTGAAACCAACGCCGGGAATTTATTTTGGACAAGTAAGGATCGCAAATATTATCTGGCCTTCTAAGATTTTAGATCTCTCCCTTCCTGTTGCTTAAAGGATCACATCATGCCTTTTTTGGGACAGAACTTGTGTTTAACACTGATCCAGGTGACTGGTTCTTGACTTCTGGGTCATTCTGCCCTTGCGGGAATTAGAGAATAGAGCAAAGGGGTCAAACTCCCCAAGAAGAACTGAGAATCAGTGTGTTTTTCCTTCAAAGACTTGATTTAGGGCCATTACTGGAGGATAATGCCACTGCAGGAGAAAAAGTGGGTACTCAATCAATATATGTTTAATAATTATTTTTATTAAGACCCGATAAAACTTCTTTTATGTCTGCTTAAACAGTGCCTCATTATAGAGGTCAATATATCAAACACATAGCTTTCCAAACTTACTGCTGAATTAGTCATATATTGATAGCATTTCAGTGAATTTTGTCATCTGGTATATATTAAAAAATTGCCAATAATTCTGATATGAGTCAATAACTGAATCAAATGTTTTACTTATGAGAAAAGAGTTGCAACATTAAAATATTTTGAATAGCTTTTGAGACTGCATCTGGAGTTAGAAAAAAGAAAAAAAATTTTCTAAAGCTTTTTGAACCTTCTTTTTTTCCTGTCTTTTCTCTTTCTTTCTTTCACCTTAAGGAACAATGTGTGATTGGCATCAGAATAAATGTTATTGGAAGAAAGTGCTAGAAAGGGAAGGATTACTGATGGCTGGAGTGTCTGGCAAAGATGCCAGAGAGATGGTGTAATCTAGACAGGATTCGGGAGGCAGTAGCATTTGCGTAGGTGGGGAAGACAGAGAGAAGAAGGGTTTGAGTGAAGGCTTTGCACGGTGAGCCTGGGGAGCGTATCTTATTTGAGGGGTACTGACAGGGGAGCAGTGGAGAAAAGTCAAACCACTGGCTGTGGAGTTGACCTTTATGTTGGAGACACTAGTGACCACTGGTCATAAGCGTGACAGACTTGGGGTCTTAGAAGACTGGTGTAGCAGCAGTTAGTAAAATTGGGTGGAGTAAGCACTAGAAGGACTCCATAGGGGTAGGCTGGGAATGAAGACAGAGGTAGCACTGAGGGGCACTAGGATAGAGCAGCAGCACTTCAGAGCCCCCAATATTTGCAGTTGATGAAAGGAGCCTGAGTGCTGGCTTTGTTAGTGACCTTCATCTCCAGGCCTCAATTTCTTCATCCTTATGGCCTCTTGAGGACTAAATTGGATAGCAAATAGGAAATCCTTGGTATATGGGAGCACTACATAAATTTGCAGCCATTACTGAATTCAGTAGAAAGAGGCCATTGTCTCTGATTACTTATAAAATGTGCACTTAGAAATAATTCCTATTCAGCTGATAAAGCTTTTTGAAAGCTGCTTCCAGTAAACTCACAATACTATGAGGATGGCTTCACTGAGGAACAATCTACAGCAATTAGAGATTAAGAGAAGGACGTACAGCCTCTGACTCTGGCCGGGGCTGCAGAGTACGAATACCTCAAACCTCACTCCTTGTACCTCAAACCACCCCATCCGGCTCCACCCCACCCTACCCACTCTGTGAAGTGGAACACGATCCCTACCTGGCTGAAAGGGTCCCCATCTCTAACTGCTCAGCACTTCCACAGTGGAAAGGGTTTAGAAACCACGAATGAGAGGATCGTCATCTGGGCATGACACAGGACATAGCATTTAAATTCCTCATGGCTGGTGCTCTAGTCTGTTCAAGAACTTTTTCCATTTACTTCAAAAGCAGTCAGCCTGTGTGATCAAATGCCAGGGAGGCACATACCAACTTAAAATATGAAGAATCTCTCAAATACACCCATGTGTGCATGGTGTCAGGGTGGCAGGCAGTGGAGAAAATAGAAACGGGATAAACACGAAGGACTTTCTAATTAGAATAGTTTTCAAGCATTCCCATCTGGTTCTTCCATAAACAATGATCACAATTATCGCATGGTGTCATCTCCTGAAGAAATGAGCTCAGCTTGCTTTTTGGGAAAAGGCAAAATGGCCACAGGGGAGCGAGTTCGAAGAAAGTAAGAGGGGGAGGAATTGAGGAGACCGTAGACTCCTGGTACTTAAAGAGAATGTGAAAAAAGTTTCTTTTTTTAAAATTAAATTTATTGGGGTGACATCAGTTAATAAAATTATATAAGCTTCAAGTGTACAGTTCTATAATATATCATCTGTACACTTCATTGTGTTCATCACCCAAAGTCAAGTCTCCTTCTATTACCATGTATTTGACCCTTTTACCCTGTTCTATCTCCCCCATCCCCAAGTTTCTTTTTGTTTACCTCTCTAAATCTCAAGTCTTTGTCTATAAAATAGAAGATAAAGCTGGCCCCTAAATATATGCATTAGGAAGCAGTGGGGCATCACGGAAGGAATGGTGACTTTGGAGGCTGAAAGGTCTGGATCTGCATCCACTTAATGCTATGTCGCTTTGGGGAAATAGTTTAAATTCTGCAGACTTCGGTGGTCCTGTCTTTGAGACAGCGAGTCTAATATTCACCTCATTCTGAGGATTAGAAGTGATATATGCATAATGCTTATGGCAGTGTTAGGTGTGTAGTAGCTCTCATCATCACCATTATCAAACTCACTATTATAAAGATCTTCTTATAATAACGAAGGAAACTAAGCTACAATTGTGAAGGTGTATTCCTGACCTGTAGACAGAATATCCTGGAAAATCTTGAAGCCTTACGTGTTATGGCATCTGTAGGAATGCTTAGGGCTTATTCTTGGCGCTGCTCTGACTCTCCTATTTCATATCCTTCAGTTTGGTCCCCATATCAGTGCCCTCTTGGCATGCCTCTCTTACCTCTTCATGCCTCCCTAGCCATTTGGGTTTCATTTCTGCCAAGCTCTCCCTCAATCCCATGGCCGGCCTCCACCTCTGCCTTGTCTCCCATTCTTTTCTTGACTCAAGTACACATTTTCTAAAAACATCCTTAGAACGAGAGAGGGCTATAGTTACTACTTTCTCCTCTTCCTATCAGATGCAATGGGTCACTACCATACTGGGCGCAGTGACTCCAGAGGGCTCCCAACTTAACCGCCAGGAACAGACTGCTGTGGACTCTACCCTCTGAGAGAATGAATGAGTGTTGAGTGGCAGGCTGTGACTCCCTTGACTTAAAACTCGGAGTAGAATATTCACTGGAATTTTCTGGGACACACTCCTCTAACACTTGTTCTCTGGAATTGACACTTTGGGGAGAATTACTTTTCTTCATCTCAGACAACTGATCTGGAGAAGGTATCATTTTGTACAATCTTGAATCATTTAAGCTCTTAAAAACACTAGGGAAACAACTTTAGTTAGAGAGGTTAAAGCTCCCTGGGCAGCAAAGATGACACATGTGGGGTGGGTGGATGTTTCCTGGGAATCCAGGCTTTGAAGATAAGAAGTGCAGACTGGCTGCCCAAGCCATGTGGGTGAGGTCCCCCAGGCATAGAGAGGTGTGGAAAAAGTCAGACCTGCATGAAAATCTCAACTACTGCCCTCCCTAACAGTGTTGCTTTAAGCAAGTTACCTCATCTCCCCTATCTCTCTTCCCGCATTTCTAAAAGGGGGATCATGCTGCCTACTTCATAAGGTTGTCACAAGGTTCGAGTGAGAGAAGTGAATGCTCTGGTAACCCTCCACAGTGCCTGCTCCCCTTGTGAAGATTCTAAAATGTTCTTTTTCTCTCTAGATGTGATGAGAAGAAATCATTAGCAGAAACAGTACAGTGTAAATTATGTTCTTTGCATTCACTCCTTATGAATCTTGAAAGTTGGTGGTGGTGGAGAAATATGAAATCAACTTAGAATCCTTTCAGACAAAGAAATCTTGAGTCTTCAGAGAAATCAAATACAATGATTTAATTTAGAGTTATTATTAAGGATAACATTATTATATCAACACCCATCCTGACTTAAAGACTTACTATATATTACATTTGGGTTTACACAGTACTCATATAGATCATCCCATTTGACTTTCAACACAATTCTGTAAGTCAGGAAGGACAGAAATTCCGAAACTTGCTGATCCACAGCTAATAAATGCTCATGCCAGGACTCAAACATGTCTTTACACCCTAAATTCACTGCTGACTCATCTTTCATCCCAATTAACTCTTTAGTTCTCAGATACTTACCCATCAGATAGGAAGCATAAAAACATGTACGTCATTGCTCATTTCATCTTAAAAGAAAAAAAGGTATAATTTACACAACAGGTCAAATTTTTCCATTGGGCCAACCAATTTTCTCTAAGCCTCAACAGTGTATGGGTATAAATTCTAAGAGTTGCTAACATTTATTGAGAAACCATTACTATTACAGATACTAGAAACCAGATACGATTACAGCCCTTTACATACATTTCCATTTAATCCTGGCAACAACCCTAGAAAGTAGGTATTATTACCTCATCTTACAGAAGAGGAAACATTATTAGAGAGGTTAAGTAACTTGCTAGAGGTCACGCAGCCACACAATGGACTCAGAGCTATGCTATTTACATCACAACAGAAACCCTTGTTTCTGTGGCACTTACCCCTACTTTTCATACAGAACCCCAGCCTTCTAAAGTTGCCCCCAAATACGTAAGGGTGTCCTAAGGAGTTGTCTTACATGTGTCGTCCAAGTCAGCTCTGCCGTCAAGTCTCCAGTGGCATTCACCATTTCTTTATTTTTCTACTCCAGCTCGCATGACCTAGATATAAAATATTTGGTAGTAATCACCGCTGTGGTAGACTTGCAAATAAAAAGTTAGAAGAGAGGAATGCCTCGAACATACCACCACCGTTTTGTTTTTGTTTTTATACATCGTTTTGTTTGGAGGTTGGAGTTGAAGTGAATCTTCCCATACCATAGCTCTTTAAAGCTCCTGCCTACCTGGGGCAGTTTTGGTAAAAAGGCATCAGGCAATTATTTCACTTCTCTGAGTCCCATACTCCTCGACTGCCTCACAAGATTGTATTGTGCCTTGAATAACCTCCGGTATGTAAAGCACCTGGTTTAAGGCTTGGCACTTTAAGAAACTGAAACATAAAGAGGTTCCTTCTCACCCATATCCCTGTTCTACATGAATACAAAATAGCTCCTTGCCTTATTAATAATTAATCAGTTAGCAAACAAGTATTAGTTGAGTGATTACAATGTTCAAGCAAGTTATTTATAAGAGAGTTGGAAATTACATGAAGAAGACTCGACATCACTCACACAGGATTTCTGTTGAAAATTAGTGTGATCAGCTAACCATCATTATTTCAATGGATGAGTGAGTCTAAGACTTGGGCATAATATTGTTTTGCTGCATTTCTCTCTGGTATTTGTTATAAAGAGATTATAGTGGTCTGTGCCTGGCCCAGACAGCTCCAGACACGTCTCTGAGGAGACGCCACCCATCTGGAAATGTGGGCAAGACTTCCATAACCTTGGGTGAAAATCTGTCGTAAGATGTTTGAAAACGAAAACCAACAGAGAACCCCAGCCACTCATCCTGGGAATTTCCTAAGGCGCACCCTGACCAGCAGCTGGTCAGCCAGAGCTGAGCCCTCCATCACTCCAAAGGGCTGCTACTGGGATGTAATGGCCAGGCGTCAGGGAGCGAGAGAGCTCAGGCTCCTGTGCTGCAGAGCAGCTAGCTTTCAGGCCATGTGCTCAGTTTGTCTCAGAGGATGATTTTCTGGTTCCCTTTCAGTCAGTCAAGTTCAAATTGAGTTTTTTAAAAAGCTTTCTCACCCCCTGCCCTCTGCCCTCCCCAGGAGCAAGGTAAGCAGCGCTCAAAAGCTTCTTTTCCACTGTCAGATAAAATGAACCTATAGTAACACTCTGAATATGAATTACTCCGTGAGTTTTCAGGTGACTTGCTATTGTTCTCACAAGTTAAGAAGGTTAAAGTATTTTAAAAAAAAACAAACAACAAAACCTCCTGCCTAATTTGTTACCTGGATTTTTTTTTTCTTATTTCATATTTCCCTCTTCTTTTTTCCCCTTACTTTGTATTTTTCATCCTCGACTCTTTTTTCAAAATTTATGTGTGTGTGTGTGTGTGTGTGTGTGTGTGTGTGTGTGTGTGTGTGTGTGTGTGTGTGATGCCAAATATTTTGATGTGGGACTGTAGGACAACCCCTGGGGAGACTCCTGAATAACCACAGGATTTAAAGTAGAAATTCATTAAAACATTAAAGTTGTTTACAACTGCATATTATCAGTACAAATAAGGTAGATTAAAAAGTACACTTTGAAGTGTACTAGAGGTTTCTTCTAAAAATCACACAATGTCTCACAGGTCAGATACCTAACAGGTGTAGCTAATACAGAGTTTAGGATTAAAATATGAGGAGGGGGACAGTTAAGAAAATGGAGTTCCATCTGACACACCACAGTGAGGGGCCAGGTCTTGACTGCCCCTGCCCATCCCTCACTCCTGGATTGTTCTTCACCAGTCTGTCTGTTTTTGAGATTCTGTGAATTGAGTGCAGCGTCCAGTCCCACAGCTAACATCCTCTAATCTCTACTCTTTGAAGACTGCCCATGAGTGCTAAAGGTGTACCACTTGCTTCCTCAGGTTGTCAGTGAAACCATGGGACCACCGAGTCACCTCTGGCCACAGCTGCTGGCATTTGCATCCCTGGGCACTGAGGTCTGAACTGAGACCCTGGCAAGGACCAGCCCTACCCCTTTGGCGGAAATGGCTGAGCAGCCTGAGCAACAGCAGATGAAAACTTCCTTCCTCTTCATCCAGCTGCAGGCCCCCACTGCTCGCGCTTTCCCCGCCCTGTCTCCAGCCACTGCAGCCTGGACAGCAGCCCCAGGAGGCCTGGAGCGGGGACACATTTTCCCAAGTCCCAGGACAGGGTTCTTGGCAGGCCAGGACTTCAAGCACACACAGAGCTTGGCTACTCCTCCTTGGCGCCTGCTGCAGAAGGAGGGCCGTGGGACAAAGCAACCAGCTGCTTTCTGTTGCTCTTCTCCGAAGGGGGAGAAGGAGAGAGGCCACAAACCTCAGGATCTGGATGTGAGGAGGGGTGGTGTCTGCCGATCCCCATGTTGCAGGCGTTCCCTGGCCCCAGCCTCCAGGAAATTTGGCCAGCTCCAGCCCCTGTCATGCACACTTCCTAGCCCAGATGTCGTCATGAGCGATGGAAGCAGCAATCCGTCCATGGGCTGGAAGCACTGGCCAGTTATTACTGCCCCCCAGGACCTTTGGGGCACAGACTCTCAATCTTGGAATGCTTTGGGATGCTCAGTTTCGCAAGCCACCCTGACCAACGCTGCTGACAGGGGTGAAAGGGCTGTGCCGAGGAGAGGTGCTGCCACCAGCCAGATACTTTCGAAGAGCTGTAAAGAGGGAACAGGTATCACCATGCGGGCGAGGAGGGCAAGGCTTTACAGATACTGTCCGCCTGTTCAGACCAGCAAGAGCGACCCGGCCCCACCTACTGCTCTGCCTCTCAAGGTAAGAAAGTGTGAGTGGCTGAATCCCCCAGATCCCAGCTGTTCTCACCGGAAGAGAGAATGGAGAGAGGGGACAGAGATGCCCACAAGGGTTCCCAGTTTCTCATCCTTAGGTTTCCCTCCATTCTGCATGGGCTACACCTTCATAGCAGAGGTACCACCAGCCACAGTCCTCCTGGGCCTGGCTCTTTCTTGTATGCTGTGCCACCTTCCCAACCACTAGCAACATTTTGTGTAGAAAAAGGGAATGAATAACTGTTTCCCTAGACTCTGCAAAATATAGAAGATGAGTCGGGCAAAGAAGTGCATATTTTGTGGGGGAAGACCAGAGGGAGGTGCACAGACATTCACTGAGCCCTGTGATGTGCTGGCCGATATGCTAGGTGTTTTCTTATATCCCATTTATCCTCATAACTACCCTGAAAAATAGAGGCTCACATCCTCAATTTCAGATGAGGGAATTGAGAAGTGACTCAGCAAAAACCCTCCCCCTGCTTTGAAAAAGGCAAGGGCAGAAGCAAAACCTTTTCTCCAGAAAGAGCACTGGGGACTTTGGGGCGGCTTGGGGAATCCTGAGGAGGTTTCTAGAAATGGAGCATGATCTTGGAACTCAGCCATAGCTTCGCACCCTCCCCTCTAAGTGGATGCGTAGCCCTGGGCATCAGCCTCCTCTCCTCCCCTTTCCGTCAGAAAGGGAAAGGGCAGCACTGCGTGGTCTCCAGAGTCTCTTCCAGCTCTTACGGGCTCGACCTCCAATCGTGGCCGTGCCTACTCTTTGTCATTAGCATCTTATTCTCTGACTCAACCTCCTCATCATGCTGATATCTGAACCCAGCCTGCTTTCTCCACCCAGCTCAGGGATACCTCTCACAAAATAGATGGATTAAAAAAAAAAATGATTTTCTTTTTCTTTTCTCAATAGCATGGACATCTTGCTATACTTTGTACATATTTGCACATATCCAGGCAATGGGGTGACGGTGAGGAAGGGTGTGTGTGTTGGGGTTGGTGGGATGAGGCAGAGGAGGAGGGACTCTTATTGGAGTATGTAGAACGTTGACACGGAGGGGACTCTCAGAGAAGTCACAGGAGAAATAGAGGAAATTCACAATATCAGGAAAGAGGCCCTGCCTGGACTTGGGAATGATGCTGCTTCACCTAGATTCTGTGGCTCTCTCCTACATGCTTCTGCACACCACCACCCGCCTCCCCATTTCTCCTTTTAACAGTGAGCCTGTATGGCCACAGTTCAGAATCAGGGAAAAAGGATGAGCCCCAGTTCTCTTTGGAGGGGAACTCTTAGAAGAAGAGAAATGCTAGCCTGCTCCTTAAGAAACAGTTTATATTCCATCCTGGTTCTTGTATCGCTCATTTCCGACAGGGATTTAGGAGGAATGACATGCCCATGTGTCAGAGACCAGTTTCTATCTGTGGGGTCACACAGTAGTTGTTTGTGTGCTTTAATGCTGTTCTGATGACCTGAAAACTCCATCTTGCCCTGTTCTCCCCTCCCACCTTCCGAGTGTAAGCCAAAGCCTCAGAGCTGTTGCCCCTTCTCCAGGGAAAGGAGCTTTGGGAGTTGGTCCAAGTAGGTAGATTTCCACCTTGTCTGCCCCCAGACATCTGCTTAATGGGCCTAACAGGCCCCTAGACATCTGCCCCATCTAAAGTAAAGATTGTAAGATTTCTTGCTAAAAACTTAGAAACCCCAGGTTCAAGTCCTAACCTTAAGCAACTCACCAGAGCTCTCAGTTTTCTCATCTGGAAAACCTGCCTCATAGTTGCTATGGAGATTTGCTATGGACATAAAGTGTCTGGCCAGTGAAAGGAGCCCTCAGTAGCCCTGTGTTAAGGGAGAAAAGAGGAGAAAAAAAAACCAGTGGTTTACCAGGTAGGATCAAGAAAGCCATAGAGTTAGAGGTGTCAGTGTAGGGTGGGTCTGGTGAGGAAGCAGGGCTATAAAAACACATCTTTAACCTTGCTATGATTCTCTCCCTCATGGGAAGGAGAGGAGTTGCTAGATTAGCACCTTCGGAACCACAAGGCCTTTAAATACCTCACGGCTATTACTAACCGACAGATGACCACTGCCTGGTCTTGGGTGTTAGAGAAAGCAGCAAAATCAGCAGAGATAGTTTTTCCATCTGCCCAGCCTTGAGCAGATGAAGGTGTCCTCTAGATTGGATAGATTAGTTTATGAGAATTACCCGATCCTCTCATGTTTTGAAATTTAGCTTTATGAGTCATAGCAAAGTGCAGAAGACTGATTTAAAATGTCTTCTTGTCAATTATGAATGATGAGGCCCTTGATTACCTGTAGTGGAAATTTTCACGTGATACGTCCACTCAAGAAAAGTGTGATCAGTTATATTTATTAAAGTGAAATGTTGGTTATATGGAAGCAAAATCTTTTCCTACACGTGTATCATAGGATTGATACTTTCCTAGCATAAAAATCTGGATCTTAAATGTAAACTCTCTTCTTCATAATACTCTATGTGGCTAAATTTATTCTCTCACTATTCAAACAAATGGGCTCCCTAGTGAAAATTGTTCAGTTACATTTTTCTAAGTATCATAAGGAGTGATCGCTGCAAATCAAATCACTTGGTTCTTCATTTATGCTATGACTGGCTTTAGTGAAAACAACTGTCATACTCTATGACCTGCAGAGGGTTCAGTGCACTATTTCCTCTTATTTAAACCTCAAAACTCTGTTAAGATGTACATCAAAATCATCCCCACTTCACTGAAGAAGAGACAGATGCTTGAGGATGGTCAGCAACTTGCTGAGACCCAAGACTAGGACATGGCAGCACAGGACAGAGCTAAAGTTGTCACCTCTGAGGCCAGACTTCTTTCAGTCTTCTCTCACCTTCTTCTGAGAGGGTGAGATTTCCTGGGAAGGCAATCCACCATTTCCTGAGACCTGGTGATCATTACTACACTCCCACTTTGTCTGGTGGAGAGGGTGGGAGAAGGCCCTCAGGACTAGCTGATCTAATGACCTGGCCTTGTGTGAACAAGCACTGCTTTCTAGAAGCACTGAAAGTCTAGCTGTAGAGGACATGGGGCTCCAGCTCCCAGCAACACCAGCCAACGGCTGTACCGCTCCTGTGGTGAGTCCATCAGTGCGAATCAGAAAGCGTTCCATGGTCTGGGGCCAGAGCCTGCCCTAACAGTTTCTTGGACCCCATGTTCTGCTGCCTCTCTGTGGGAACATGAGGAACTGTCAATGCATGACTTGAGTTTGGGGCTAAAGATACAAAACCTTTACAAAGACACAGAAAACAGACACAACTCAAAAGAGAGGAAAAAAGCTTTTTTTACAATCATTTTGGGAAATTTCTAATTTTATTTGACTCGGTCTTTGTATCTTACGTATTTTATATTTTGAAATCAGACACAACTCAAAGGAGAGGAGAAAAGGCTTTCTTGACAGTCATTTTGGGAAATTTCTAATATTTTTACTTGGTCTTTGCATCTTATATATATTTTATATTTTGAAATAACAATGACTTTTGGTATCAACTGGCAATGACATTGGGAAACTAGCAGTGAATATATTTTAAAAATTTCCCCCAAATGCCATTTTTGCAAAACCCACAAAATTTCCACCTGTAGCTTTAAATTTCCCAGAAGTGTTACTTCTCTATTTTAATCTTACTTTTTTCTCTCCTTTTCTCACCTGAAAAAACAATCAACTTTTTGAGTTTTCATCACCAGATTCTAGGAGTGTTCACGGTTTAGAAGAGAGGGTGAGAATGAACAAGACAGATGAGGAGTCAGTGGGAGGCTTGTGTGGAAGGGATGGGTACATTATTCCTGCAGGTAGTGAATGGAAATCAATGTAGGTCAGTTTTCTTAGAAACAGGCCCTGTGTAGCAGACTAGAGAAAATAGTTTTAACTCTCTGTGTCATGGATTGTTTTGCCTTAGAATAAAACCAACGTCTGAAATATGTCTCTAAAGTACATTAAATTGTTTATAGAAAATTTTTATTTAGAGTAAAGGTCACTGGCACTGGGATTTAAGAGACAAAAATGAAACTCTGCTTCTGCCAACTAACTAGCTAAGTGGTCCCTGACGACTCACTGAGCAAAGCTGTCGTGTCTCATTTGGTCTCCGAGGTGTTTCCAGTTCTGATATTCTGATGAGTATGAACTCAGAAAGGGAATGAAACTGTTTAATGAAATAAAAGTGTTAAAATAACTTAATTTCATCTACCTCAGCTTGACTCTAAAGATTATTCTGTCAAACGACTTCACCACAGGGAAGCTACACACAGTGACTCGCTTCTCTCAAGGAGATGTAGGATTTCAGTGGGGAACTAGGATGGTTTTATACATGAATAGCACTATGCCTGGCACATAGCAGGCATGTAACGATTAGGTGTATAAATGAATGAATGAACCTTTGAAAAGGTGATTAACATTCAGCGATATAAAAGAGTCAGTGCCTTCTTTGAGCAACAACATGGATCCCCATCACAGAATTTTAGGGCCAGAATTGCAAGCTCTCTGTACTCTAATGATTGATATTTCCTTCTCTGACAGATTCTATTTGAATGCAATTCCCTTTTGGAGTTGAAGACTGACCCCCAAATAGACATGACCCCCAGGAAAAGGTCATTTATCTCATTTGGGGTAAACACATTTACTTACCCAAGCCTGCTTGAATTTTCCGGCCTGCCATAAGTTTAGAAACTGTTCTGTTTATTAAATAATATTCTAGATCATTCTGTTTTTATATTAACCCTTCTTGGTGAGCAACTTAGAATTTACAACTAGAACAAAGAGAGAGCTTATAAAGATGCCATATAGTAATTTTAACAGTGATATGGATAAATGTGCAGTGGTGTCCCTTTTAAAAGATCTTGGTGTGTAGAAGACGGTATCGATTAAATTGAAAAGCTTTTCTTTGGTCTGTTTTACACTGCATTGGTTTTGACTCAGATGTCTTGATTTATTACTTGAGTAAATAAATCCTGAGATAACAGAATGGGCTTCCATTCTTTTTCATCTTGTAATTTTCTTTGGTGTTCCCATGACAACGTTCTCTCACTCTTTTCCTCTCTTTACCTTTTCTCTTGACAATCACACACAGAAGTCCTGTGGATCATTGTACAGGTGTTACCCTCATGGAACTACATATATCTCAGCATCTTGATTGGAAGAAGAGGGCATAGAGCACATGGACCACTTCAGAGTTGTGTGTCCCTGTGCCATGTAGAAAAGCAATCATAGTAGGAGCTGGGACATAGGCTGCCAGCCCTTTCTTTGATTCAAGTTAGCTAAGTAAGGACAAGTCTCTTCATTCTGGGTCTTAATTCCTATCTGCAATGAGAAAAGAATAGACTGTGGTTTCCTTCCTTCTAGCTCCATGATTCTAAATTCCTGCCACTGTATTTGTGCCTGTATTTGTGAAAACTCAATTGAAATTACAGCTTTTGATGACAAATCTCTAAAAGTCGATTGTATTTAGAAGTCATTACTGTTGGAAAACTCTTTTAGTTATAAAATTAGAAGTCTCTCCAATATCTAGAGGATAAATTGGAACTAAAATACATTTTTAAACTTTTTATGTCAACATATACCCAATTTTCTAATTTTTAGTGTTAAACTTTTTATAAAATATTGGTAGAGTTAGTCAAATATTAAGTTTTGCCTGAGAGATTTGGACAAAAAGACTAAATTGAAGGTTTTAAAAAAAATAACTATGCAAAAGGAAGTTGTGTTTTGTTATTACCTTCCATATTACAAAGAAATAAATTTTCTAAAAGAGGTTGTTCTGTGTTTTTAGTTGCATGAATAAATTATTCAGCAAAGAGATTATTGAAAACCAGTTCTACGCAGGATTTAAGATCTAGAATAATGAAGAGACTTGTCCTTACTCAGCTATTTTTAATCAGTTCCAACAGGTTGCCTCCGTTTAACTCTGAATTTTTGTGCCCTTGAACGAAAGTCTTCTATCACTTGCAGATTTAGTTAGGACTCTTGATCGTCTATAATGGAAACCCCCAAAACTATTTATTTAATCCCAAAAGAAGAGGATTCATTAGAAGGAGAACACATGCGTTGAGGGTAGGGCCTTGTAGAACCCGGGGGCAGAGATGTGGACGGGCTTCAGGACCAACTGGAATGAGGGCTCCAGAGCATTCAGGTCTCTCTTTTCATCTCTTCTCTCCACTGCCCTCCATCCTTCTCTGCACTGTTCTCTGAATCATTTTTTCTCTTTCTGTCCATCTGCTTTCTCCACTCTCTGTTCTACAGGGAGAAATAATTCTCAAATTTACATCTCCTTTCTTTAAAGACAATCCAGACTAAGACCAGAATCCTTCAGGTCTGCTTCCCAATCCCCTGGGAAGAGGCTCCTTGGTCCAGTGCAGGTTGTGTGTCTACCCGATCTACTGCGGCAGGGGTAGGGCCGTGCAGCTCACATGGTACTATCAGGTCTGCTCAGAGTCCAGAGTTAGTTATAACCATGTAAATCTTGGAAAGGGACAGTTTCTAGAAACTGAAGGAATGTGGAGAGGAGGGGAGCAAGTATGGACAACCAACCCAATAAAGGCCAAAAATACTTTCAGAAAGTTATCAACTAGAATTATAAGATGCCTTGTATAAATGTCCTTTCTAAACCCTCTCAGATTTTAAGTAAGCTAATTTTTATAGTCTTTCAGAATATTTTTAAAAAGAGCATCCCCGCACTAAGTAATATCAGAATCGAACTATTGCCTACATGGTTTATAAATAGATTTGCTTCCAGAATCTGCTACTGGTTATGATACAGTAAATTTTCTCTTTCCAAGATTTTTTTTTTTTTTGTAGATTTTTAGAGACTATAAGTGCTACAAGATTTACACAAACATAAGTCCTTAAGTAAAAGTGGGGTTCTATAGTTAGCAGATTGCCGTCTTGGATTCTGCATGTGATCTCTTCAACTTTATAGCAGCTCACTGGGACTCCTGACCCAGTGTTCGAGGAGTCAGAACAAGAACAACAAAAAAGAGAATATAAGCCACATTCCTCAAACTTGGTTATACTGATTCCTTGAAGTGAGCCACATCAATGAAAATCAAAACGTGAGCAAAAGAAAGAACGATGGCTCTGTGTAGTTACATTGTGGGCTGTTGTAGGACTGCATTTTTAGGAAGTTCACTTTCCTTCATTCTAAAGTAATCAGCAGCTGTGACTCTTTTTTGGCTGCCCTTTGTGTTGTGCATATTTCCTGTGATTATATTTAGTCAATTTTAACTTTTTGGAATTTAACTTTCAATTTTCAGGATGTGTGATTTTGTATTAACCTTTCAACTACCATGTCCAGATTATGAGATAAAAGTTTCCAGAACATTAGTCAAGCACTTATAATTATCATTTATCATTTGAAAATTCCATTTTATCTGCAAGGAGCATGATTACTCTTCATTG
This sequence comes from Pteropus vampyrus, assembly GCF_000151845.1. Lineage (NCBI taxonomy): Eukaryota > Metazoa > Chordata > Mammalia > Chiroptera > Pteropodidae > Pteropus > Pteropus vampyrus. The sequence goes on from NW_011888789.1 coordinate 16,222,523, forward strand.
ACTGCTCAATCTGATTGTATGATGAAGTAACAATTAAAATATCACCCCATTTATTCCATGCCATATGCAGAGAGATTTCAAGAGTTTATATACACTCAGTTTTTTCCCATAAAGGATTTCAAGTACCTCACAACTATAGCACACATGATAAATTAAAATAATGAAGGTTACTACACTAGCAACAAAGAATCAGTTCAAAGAAAATAAAAAGAAGGGTCAAGATAAAGAAAAGATCAGGTCAAGATTAGGAAAAGAATCCAAAGGAACATGCCATAAAGGCCTATAGAGCTGGTATATTTAAAAATTAAAGTTAGCCATGTGCTTTCTAGCTGCCCAAGCTTCAAGAGACATGGTTAGCTACACAGTTCTGATTTTGACAAGGGAAGGAGAGAGAGTAAGAGACTTCCTTTAATATATTCCATAGAAATTAGTTCTCTTAAAAAAACTGAATTTTGCTTGCCCTTGGAAATAACAATAAGAAAATAACATTTTGGATAAAAATCATTTCTAAGGAGTCCTTAACATTTATTATTTCCCTGTTTCCTTATGTATACATACAACATAATTTAATTTTCTTGATAGTTGAAGTAATCACTATAATAGCAGTATTGCTTGCTAGTAACTTTAGATTTGTAAGACTCTTTGCTTTTATACTTAATACTCCCAAATACTCTGCTCTGTGAGTTCTCTTTGCTTTTTAGTAATTTTTTAGTTTCTTCCATGCTGGCCTCTCTTTTCTTGCTGCTATTAGTGTGCCTACCTCTAATATACTTCTTTTAATCTATCACAGGTCAGGAAACAAAATTGTTTAAATTGTAAGGCAAGTTTATTAATTATGTAAAGTACAAGTAAAAAGGCTCTATGGGATGGGGGGGTGTTGAGTGGATCAGCAGAAAAATCTCATGAGTTTTACTATGGATTATTTTTTTCTTCTGATTTTATGTGTTCAGAAGATGCTTTTGCTTTCTATGACTATGGTCACGCTGTGGATGAAGAAAGTTGCTGACCAAATAAGTTCTGGATTTATTTATTCAGTCAGTGTTTCTGACTGTCTGGCAGGCACTGCTCTAGGTACCAGGGATACAGCAGGGACTAGGACAAAGTCCTTGCTCCTATATTCTGGTAGTAGCAGGAAATGAAAAATGAGTAAACAAGACACAGACACTGAACTTCAGATTGTGACAAGTGCTTGAAGAAAATAAAACAGAAGGGAATGATGAAGTGAGGGGTGCTAGAATGAATAGTTTAGTTTGTGTGATGAGAGAGGGTCTCATGGAGGAGGTGACTCTGAGCTGAGACTTGAATGACAGGCAGGAGCCGGAGCCAGCTGTGGGAAGATCAGGGAGGGGAAGGTCCTAGGTAGGAGTTAGCAGAAGAGTCCCACGTACCTGCAGGATCATTAGTGAGCATAAGTTACTGGAAAAGTCAGGACCAGGTCACATAGGACCTCAGTGTGAATTTCATTTATGTACAATATGGAGCCTTTCGAGAGTTTTAAGCATGAAAGAAACACAGAAATTAAGGGAAAGATGGCTGCATTAATGAAGTGACTTTCCTACAGTTATACTGCAGATTACAAGATTTAATATTGCTACCTCCTACTTCCTATTCTTGTCAAAGAACCCTTGAGGCACACAGTGTAAATCCCCCTGGACACAGGGAGCTCTAATTTTTCCCCAACGTCCTTTAGTTCTGAACTGTAGAGGTGTAATAACTTCATGAAGGATTAAGACAGGCGAAATGGGGAAAAAACTGCAGTTACTCAAGGATTTGAGATTTTTCCAGATGAACATGCAGTCTAGAACATTAACAACCAAGAAAAGTTTATTATAGCATGTGTGTTTAGGATTTAAATAGAAAAACTTTCTTACTCATTACAAAATACATTACATATAATAGGTGCTCCATAAATATTTCTTACCTTCAAGATTACTTATGGCAAAATCACTCCAGACGATCTTCTCTTTTACTAATTCCTTCTGTTCATTCCTCGCATCCTTCAGTCCCTCCATCTCACATTCATAAGGCATTATTAAACTGTGAGGCCATGTAGGCTGGTTGCTTGTCAAGCAAGTGGTTGGCACTATTGGAGTCAATCCAAAGTAGAATAAAATGTTAAGCTATATTTAGGGTCATAAATAATGGTGTTTTATGAAAATGTATTTCTCCTGTGGCTTAGACTAATGTTTAAGAAGTTCTTGGGTGGGCCTGCAGCCAAGGAATTATAGTAATATTTCTCTTTGGTTGAGCTTGTTTGACCTAGTTTTCTAGATCTACTTTGTGAATAAGCTTTGTGAATAATGTCCCTGCAATAGAATCAGCTTTACACCATGCTCTAAACAACCTATAAAATAAATGTTTTCAACTAAATAAATTATTCCTATTTTTCACGCCATTTTAGAAAGCTAGTGGTAAAATTATTTTCTCTCATCCTCAATCTGTTTTAGTAAGTGAACTTTTTCTTATAGTTCTCTGCAGACTGCCCTTTTACCACCTTTTATGATGTTTCTGAACACTTATGCCTGCCTGCTTTTTGTTCATTTGTTGGTTACCTTGTTTGTAGCCTCTGAACTCTTTGAAAAAAAGCATTACATAAATCCAATTAAAAGTAATTGCAGGAATTATGCTATTGACTATCTGTAAGTTACCTTAAGCATTATTAAAAGAATTCATTAAATGTTTCTGTAGGCCTTTATAAATCACAAAGTAGATGGAAGAATCTTTTCCTGCTTTCTATAAGCTTTAAGTCTGAGGCAGAAAAACATACATGCAAAGAGACATTTTTATACATATACAAGAAACATCAGCATAATAAGGACAAAGTTTTACTACTTGTCCTTTTGTAATTATTAGTTGTGTAATAATCAGCGTAGGCCTACAGATGGCTGAATAGGAATGTTGTGCAAATTACTATCTGCACATCAGAATTTAAGAAAAGTCACCATCTCTGTTCCATTTTGGTTAGGGGAAAATTCTTAATGGAGAGGAGCTTCAGGGGCCATGTGAGTGAAGGAAGGAAAAATTGATGGATTGATAGGATGTAAAGAGGGTTTGAGTTTAGGGTTTCTCTTGAGTTCATGTGTGAATTTTATTGTTCACTATAAAGGGCCATAACAACTACATGATCATATATACACAGAGTGAATGTTTTCCAGACTGAAAATTAAGATTTCTGGCTTATAAGTCTATACCTTTTATTCAAAAGTATAAAAAATAAATTTTAAAAAGTAAACTATGTTTATTGGAAAGAATAAAATATCATGAAAAAAAGCACGTATTTCACTCCCTTCCCCCCCCCAAAAAAGTGCATCATTTAATGAAACATTGGAGAATTTGAAATCAGGACTAGAATTTGAAAATCTGAACCTAGAATGCCACATCTGTGCATTATGGATTGGTAGCATCCTACTAGACCTAGAAGATTTCTCCTCACGCTGGAAAATTTCCTTTCCCAGGTGGCAGGCAGTGATGGCAACTGAATAAGCCCTCTCTGCAAGGTGTTGCTAAGAGACGGCAGAAATACGAGAATGGGTCCTGTATGCTTGATCAAAGTCACTGAATCTGAAGCTATTTCCTGGTCAGAGTGTGCAGGAAGGTAAGGATAGGAAGTCTTGCTTGGAATGTTTCTTTGAGTGAGGCTCCTTCTGCAAGGACTGCAATCTTGTTGTAGCACAGGAAGGATTCTGCTGTTTGGACAGTAAATCAAAGCAGGTGATCCAGAGTGGATGCAAGCAGACTGTGACCCCTGAACAAATATGAGGTTTAGATATTTGTGACACTCTAACAATACATTAAGTTCACAACAGTAATGTATAGATTGGCTTTTCTGTCTATTTCTCACCAAGACAAAATGATTATTAAGACCTCTTAGGCATCTTAGTCATGAAAACCTGCCAAAGAATTTATAACATTAATTTCTCTCCCTGTGCAGACTTGCCTTATGCTGCAAATAGAACAGTCATTGCTATATATATATATATATATATACACACACATACATACATATAGTTTCTATTCTGTTAAGAGCAAAAAAAAGAACAAAATAAGTTATTCATGAATTATAACTAGAGTAAATATCAAAAACCATCAACATGCTTAGAGAAAGAGACATTTTATTATTTCTAATAAAATCACATCAAAATCTATCTCCAAACTCCCATCCTACTGGACTAGCAAAAAATTCAGTCTCAGATCTTCTCAGGGCTCTCTGTCCACTGAAGTTGGGCCAAAGGTCAAATTTCCATGATATGAAAGCATCCATAAATTCCTAATTCATCTATTCCTTCAGCATGTGGTCAGCAGAGCACCATGTTGAAGAGCACAGACCCTGTGTGAGTCTTGGCTCTGCCTGCTCCTTCTTAGCTGAGCAGCTTTGAGTAAGCTTCTTAATCTTTCTGTAGCTCGGTTTCCTTATCATCTAACCTAAAATAGAGGTTAGATCAGTACCTACTTGATAGAAAATAAGGGTTAAGTGAGTTCTAATAGGTAAAGTCCTTGGAACCATGCCTGGTACAGGGTTTACAGATGCTGGGGAACCTTCCTGCTTTAATCTCCAGTTCTCCACCCACCCTAACCTTTGCCAAACTGCCTCCCATCCTCAGCTGTGTGCTTTCAGGTCTGACAGCAACACTGATTCTGTGCCCCAGGGCCTGGGGTCTGGACTCCCTATGTGCTTCTGGAGGAATAACACCTAAGAAGTATACAAGTTAGGAGTGGAGAAGGGGAGGTCAGGGATCTTCTTTCTCTTCTCTAGGTCTAAATAAAGGTGACTTTTTCTTACCCTCCCGCATCTCCAAATATAAAGACAAAAGTTATTTTCTTTGTTTAATCATAAATTCTGTTATATTTACCTAATATCTAAATCCTCTATGAATTCATCATTGGCTACAGTTCGGAACTGAAACTTAGAAATCTGCAGGAAAGCAAAAGAGAGCTCTCTGTAGTCGGAAGAGTGAAGTTGTGTACCTCAGGGTCCTGAGACAAGGTTAGAAAGTGGGAGGCAGGAATATTGGAGCCTGTAAAATCCTGGCTGTTTTGTAAGTCATTTCATAAACACAGCCGCCTTTCCCTAAATTTATTCCACTCCCTTGCTTAAAACTTCCTCCCAGAGCTCTGCCTCAGAGCAGGCCCCAGGATTCACTTTTTACCCCTTTCCAGGTTCAAGTCACGCCTTCCTTTCCCCAGACACTTGTTATATAGCGTCTTCAGTGTCTTCTAACAGAAGGGAAATGTCTTGAGACCTTGGGGACCTTGTGCTCTTGACACATAAACCTCTTCAAGACACAGCAAAGGGCTTGGCTTAAAGTGAGGGAAGCTGAAAAAAATCAGAAGAAAATTCACAAGTTCATGTTAAATTATCCTGCCTTCAAGAACAATTTGGAGAGTTTTTTAATTATTAGACTATATCCTACAAATAAAACACCAGGTCTGCCTAACCTAAGTAAAGGAAAGAGTTAAAGAAAATTTAGGTTTTAAAAAATTTATTGATAAACCGTATATCGGTTTTCTGGATTTGATGTTCTGGATTCAAGTTTGTATGATTCATTCCGATGACCTTTTTTTTTTTTTTAAGAAGGGATATCAGCCTTTGTTTACACTTGGGTTCTCCTTTACTAGAAGGTGGGATCCATGTCTGCACAGACTTGCACATAATGGATGCATAATTTGTTGAATTTTGCGAAAGCGTGGCTTCTGCCCGAGTACTTGTGTTTAATCTGGTTGACTGGTGACTTAGCTTGTCCCCTCTTCCAGTTCTCCTGTTACCTTTCCTTTCCCTTCCCCCGTAGGAAGAATAAAGCATTGTTCTTAAGTTATTTCAATCAGTTAAACCTTTGTGGAAACTGCTTCAGTCAGTTTTTAGAGGCCAATAGATCTCACAACATGTATAAGATTTATAGTTCATATTAAATTGAAAAGCTCCCCTGAGTAATTCTTTGAAACTACAGATAAAAATGAATGGCATTCACTAGAACCATTGTAAAGATTTAATGACATTTGCATTCAAGCCTCTGGAAATAATTATGATGCTGGGTGGCTATTCTTCTATCGAGTTTAGACAGTTTAAAATAACTTGCCCTATGGTAGCTTGACATTAATTCAGAGTGTGTGACTAGACCCCCTCAGAACTGTGTGCTTAGTATGATGGAAACATAGACATTTCTATAGAATTATGAAGCATAACAAGGATTGAGGGAGAGACTCCAAGGACAGTGACAGGGCATGGTTAGAAGGCCTTCCTGGAATAGTCAACTGTCTAGATTACCCTTTGAGAGGAAGCAGAGATACCCTGGAGTAAGCATCAAAATTGTTCTCACAGTGACAGTGAGCCCAGCTCCAGAAAGTCTGTATGTCACTGCACCAAGGCACTTCGCCTGTCAGCTCTTTGTCCCACCTCCATTTGCTATCAAGAAGGAAGATTAAAGTGGTAATTAAAGGCTGTCTAAGTTTGACTTTAGTTTTAAAAAGTCCCTGACCTTAGCTTCCCCCATGTCAACTCTGCTATTATCGAGTATCCCAGTGGGCCGCCCACTCTCCTCAGGTGTTCTGGGGGCTCTGGCAGGTATTCTCCACTGGCAGGCCGCAGAGGAGCCAAAATCAGGGGACTGGGCAGTCGGCCCTACGGTACCAGCACGTGGACCTGAACCATAAAGAGATTAACTTAATTGAAGCTTTGGGCACGTGGAAGATCGTTCTCTTCCACATCATTACCAGAACATTACCAGAAAGCATTTCGCATATGCCTAACTGATGGGGCGGGGGGGACTTTCCTTCAAACTCCAGGTGTTCCATGTTAGAAAGCTAAAGGGAAAAATTGGCAGTCGGCAGAAAAAACACAAAGCATAGGCAGATGCCAGGAGCGTTTTTCCAAGCTGGCCAGAAAACAGAGGGCTGCATTAGATAAGCGTAGCAGTCACCTAGTTGGCTAGAATGGGGGGACATGAGTCATTCAGAGACAACTGCTGTGGGTCTCTTGGGAACAGCTCCTGCCTGCTTTGCCAAGCCCTACTGTGGGTCACTTCAGTTCATAAGACAACAGCTCCCAACCCGAGCCTTGAGTGTCACCCCTTGCTACTGGTTTGTGATACCCTAGGATAGACTGCATCTGAACCACCAAATTATAGTTCCACCGTCTAGATCTATCTGCCCATTATTATGGAGTTTTCTGTTCTTTCAAAGCTATTTGAGTAATGCTCAAGAAAGTTACAATTCAGACTTTTGAGTTTATAGATCACATGGTCAGAGAGTCCAAGGGCTTTTCTGGCGCCCTTTACGTGACAGGCATTTGGAGAATGCAGTGACTCAGTGCAATGATGGCTTTCAGTTTCTTTATCTCTCAAATGAAGCTTTGGATGAAATGACTCTGGAGTTGCTTTCAACTCATATTCTGTGAGCCTCTGAAATGGAATAATAAGTATGAACATATGATAAAGCACAAGAGGGTATGGAAAACTTAGGTAGCACTACTGATATTATTGTTTTCCTTTGAATTATATCACAAACTAAGATGCAGCACAATACTGACTTCTCTCAACGCATATTTCCTGTAAATTGAACATTTTTAAAAATGATAATTGACTATCTGCCCAAATAACTCATCAGTCTTACAGCTTCAGCAATTAACTTTCACTCATTGAACAAAAATTCATTTTCAAGCCCAATAACAACAACAACAACAACAACAAAGACCTGTTATTGAAGTGTGTATAATCTAACTGAGAAGACAGACATTAATAAGTAATTAAAACTATGAGGAGCATTACAAGGAAGGTCAAGCTACTATAGAACTGTATAATGGGAGCATCTAGTCTGGTTTGAATGGGTAAGAAAAGCTTCCTGCCAGGAGTAACTATCCAGGTTAACAACAACTAACAGTTATTGAACACTTATTATATGTCATCGTGTTATGTGTTTTATTTTATTTAATCTCCACAAGAACCCTATAGTGTCTACTACTATTTCTACTTAAGAAAAAAGAGATCAAGAACACGAGGTGAAAAACATGGCTGAGGTTCACGACGAGCTGGATAGCACCTGGAGGTGTGTGCAGGTCGTTGTACACCAGGCTCTCTACTGATTTGGGTAGAAGGGAAGCTGAAGGAGCCCAGAGACAAAGGCAGCTTCAGACCCTGTAGGGTTTGATGAACTGTGTGAAATTATGCTGGAAGGAAGCCTCAGCTGGTTACACATGAACTTGGGAGGAAGTTTCCTCGTTGCCCCTCTGTTCCTTAAGATAGTAATGTGTTTGTGAAAGAAAAACAAGCTGCTTCCTAATGCAGGAAAGAGGGAGATCAAATGGTTTACATTCAGTCAGAGATATCAGGGTTTGTGAGAAATAAAATTTCCTTAAAGTAAAATTTTGTCATAAGTGAGATGAATGGCATTATCTAATTTTCTAATAATCTAATAATCTAATAATAATCTAATATGCCTTGAATAATAAAACTCTATAATAGTTTTAATAATATTTCACCTGGTATCTATTAGGTGGCGATAATAGATGTTCACTGTTTTCATACTAGAATAATTATAGTTAAAGTCACAAAGGAATTGGTTTTAGCAGGTTCTTTTTTCTTAGTTCTTGGAAGTATATGTTTAAGGAAAATGCAGGAATAATGAGGAAATAGTATAATGGTAGGAGGAAGAAATTTTATTCCTGATATTTTAAGCAGAGCTTTGATTGGTTTAATTTGAACATTTCTTGGCTAAGGAAGACATAACACTTAGGAGATGGCTGTGCTGGGCAGCATTTAGATTCCTTCAGAATGTTTCCACCTTAACTTCAAAAGAAGCAATTTAAGCAGGCCCATGTACAGTATCACTTTATCTAGGTGAACACCAAAAGCATCTTTAATATTAGGAATTACATGTTATTAAAGCTTAATTAACTAGAATTCAGCTACCTAGAGCTCTCAATTAACTTGAATTTATTTTTGTATTGTATCTAAGGCTTAAGGGAAATTGTCAGATTATAAAATGTTAAAAAAACAAACCCAACTCATATTTTAAGACTAAAGCCTGGCATGCTGACTGTGCACCTCAGGCCAGGATTCTGTGTACTTCGGTTATGCTACACTAGGGATTAAGAACATGAACTTGGAACTCAGGTGGACCTGGCTGAGAGTCATTACACTCATTATTTGTCTCCAGGCAAGTTATTTAATTTCTTGATAACTTAATTCGTTCATCTGCGCAAAGGAAATAATACCTGTCTTGCTATAATGTGGGAAGAGTCGAAGGGGATTGCGTAAGTAAAGCAGAGAGCCAGCTCATGACAGGTGCTCAGGAAACTGAAATCATTTAAAATCAAGATTTAGCCTGAGCCACCACAATAACACAAATAATTAAAGAAATGTGACATTACATTTGGTATTTTGTAATAATTCTGACAGAAAATTATGCCTTTATATTTTCAAGTTATTTTTAACCTTGACAGTTAAAATATTTTCTCATTAACCTTTGACAAGCTCCAATTAAAATCAGCTAACTAGAATGCCCAATTTAGAAAATACTAGGTTAATAAAGACTTGATTTTTCTTGTATTCAGACCACACTATTTTATCTACAGTGAAACAGGAAAATCTTTCAGAGTCAATAGGATTGTCAACTCTGATTCTAGCAAAGTTTAAATAAACTTCCAGGAATTAGTGCTGTTTTTCTCTGCCTTTTAAACTAATTTTGAATTCTTGAGTCTTAACTTTCTTACACATGCCTTCTAATTAATTTCTTTGTTTTGTTTTTTGTTGATTACCTTTTAGCATCTTTACTTTTGCATGGCTAATAGACTTTTTCTTGACTGGTTATAAATGGTTCTGAATTTTCTTTTGCATTTGGGGCAAAACAGATGACGTCTTCAAAAAATTGATTTTTCAAATGTGAATCATAACAAGTAACATCTATGTGAAATATACACCAATCTATCTGATTGGCCAACATAGATTCTGATGTAATGTTTCCTCCAAATGTGGACTTTAGGTAGTAACACAACTTTTATAATTTTTATTTTAAAAGTTATGTATTTTAAAAGAATATTAGTATGTACCTTCACTTATAGGAAATGATACTGATTTATCATTTATTGATAATAATTCTAAAGATTCCTTTTTAAATTACTTAAGTAATTATTAGGAATTGAACAGATGCTATTCATATGCAACAAATATTGGGCAGATGATGTGGGTGGGTCGAAGCTGGAGAAACAGTGGTATACTGCCACTCTTAACTGCATGACTTGGGCAAGTCACTTTACTTTTCTAAGTCTCAGTTTCTTCATCTGCAAAATGGGGAGTGGACTCAATGATCACCCATTGGCTGCAAGCATCCTGAGCTTACAGACTACACGTCATCTTTCTCTCCTAACTCACAGCATAGTGAGATGAATACCACAATGTAGTTCACTGCTTGACTGACTGTAAGTTAGTCAATTAACAGACTCTCCTCCAATTCTACCATTCAAGGATCCCTCAAAGTCTATAGTAATTAACATTTTAATTTTTTTTAGTTGCTTACTCATAGAGATACATTGAGTAGCCACATATAATTAAACAATTGAATATTTAAACAATTAATTGAGTTTATTTGGACATGTGAAGTACAGTGAAGGAAACAGGTGTCAGAAATGGTGAATGTCCTCGAGGAGTTTACAGGTCCCCTGGAAAGACACTTACAGGGCAAATTAGGCATTTAAGCAAGCAAATATAATTGGATGTGGCAATTTTACCCATGATGGGCAAGGGAAAGTTAATAGCAAGTTTAGGGGGAAAATGAGACATGACCTTGAAGGAAGAGGAGTTTAAAATATGTATAAGAAAAACATTCTAAGCTAACATGTATGTCATGTCTGGGAAGTGACGTTTTTAAAACTATAATTTAACATATTCGCCAGCAAACAAGCAAAATAGTCATAGCTGTCTACTCCTGATTCAAGTGCAGTATTTGCAATGTAGCATACTTTTTGGTTGAGTCATTTTGTCAGTTTTGTCTTGTAACCATGGTTGAATGATTAACCATGTTCTTTTTTCATTTCCCCAAATATTCTCTAACTATAAGGATCTTGACCAATTACTTTATCTCTTTTGCTTGTTTGTTTTCTAAGTGAATTATGTATTTGTGTGTGTGTGTGTGTGTGTGTGTGTGTGTGTGTGTGTGTGTGTATGCGTGTGTGTTTATAAGGATGGCCAACTATGATTTCACTTATTTCCTTTGAAGAAATATTATGCTGTTACAGGAAAATGGGAAGGAGTGAGGATAAATGAGGCATGATCAGATGCCACTGATGAAGGCTGGCACCTGTCTAATGCCTGTGAAGTGTGCCAGGCTATGAAGGAAACCCATATGCCCTAATGAATATGCCCTACTGTGTTTTGTGGCTGATTGAAAGGGGCCAAAGAAAGGTCCAGTCAGAGTAGGTAGAAGCCAGAAGACTTCAACAAGGGGCTGTTGTTACCTTGCCAGAGAAGAGATCTAGATAACCAGGGACAGGCACCGTCTGTGCCACTTGCCATTCTTAAGCCCCATGCCCTTGTATGACTGTTTGCTTCCATGCATTATCTTTCGTTTCCCTCTTTTCTCCTTTAGTTAACTTTATATTTGAGGAAGTCAAAAAGAAAAATTTTGTCCTATAGATGAAAAGTAGACATAATAGGGAAACAATTATTAATAATTATATATGTCAATCAGTCTTCAGCGTGAAATATGCTTCCATGATGAAGCATATTTCACGCTGAAGATTGATTGACATATATAAATAATATGCTAGTGTTGAGCTATATATCAGATCTATTGATCTCTGTGACTATAGATACAAGGAGATAAATAATCCTATAAGTGCAGGCATAGATGCCTAGATATTGATATACAAGAGGTATTGAGAGTGAAATCTCTATATAGATATTCCCACAGCTGCTTCTTGGAAATTCAATTAAATTTTAAAGTGTTGTTCTTTTTAAATTTCCCTCTGGTAACCTGAAACCACATACTCCTTAAATCCTCAAACTTCAAAATGTATCCACTTCTTTTAGCTGACATTGTTGACAAATAAGGGAGAAAACAAATCTCATCTCAAAAAACCTGATGTTTTAGGGAGTTAATGCCCTCCAAACATAATAATGCCATATAAAAGCTGTCATTTGAAAAGTCAGTGATATTTAGGGCTGCCTTTGGTCAAGCACAGGTATGATGGCATTCGATGCAGACATGCTAATCCATTGGTTCTCAATGCAATTGCTTGGGATACAGGCTGGACACAGAATAAGACCAAAGTACCCAGGGTTATATCAGAGACAGCAGTTGCCCTGGGCAGATACCCTGGAGAGGAGGCTGGCCACAGAATGCTGAAGGGGACTCTGGCAGGCTGGAAAAAAAGAAAATAATTCAAGAGAAAGAAAAGCCTTGAACTTTTTACAAATTATTGTTTCTTTCCTGTATCTCTCCTTTTGTTATACCCATAATCTATTCCCTAACCTTCTTTCTGTTGTTGAGAGTGATTAAAGTCAACTCAGCATTCTAAAATTTTTAATTTTTTTTTTTAAATAACTAATAATAAACTTGCTCTCATAATCTCCCTGACTAGGTACTGGGGTAGGAGAAGGAAGAAGGATGTTTTTGAGCTCATCAAAAAAACAACAACAACAACAAAAAAGAAAAAAAAAACACTTCAGTCCCATCTGATACTGGTTTAAATCTTAGACTTTTCTAAAAGCTTAAATCTCTCATCTGCCTGCTTGGTCTAGTTTTTTTTGTTGTTGTTGTTCAGGAGCAGCCGCTGTTGAAAATAGCGAGTTGAAAAGCCCTGCTTTCCTCATCCTTCTCATGATCTTGCCAGCTTGTCCTTTGAGCTGCACCCTCTGCAGAAGAAGCAGTCAAGTGGAGGACAGGTGGACCATCTTCCCAGATGAATGAAGGCAGCCTACTGAATCCAGAAGCCTGAGTATGGTCACTCCTTTGTTGGCCCCCGCTGTGGTGCCATTCCCTGGTCTGGTTTCTGGCATGACAATGCAAACTCAGTCACACCTGGTGCTATTTGGGTGCAGGGAAATCCCCAAGACTATATCTCAGTCATTCTGTCATTCATGGTCTCTGCTAAAACAGGAATTTCGGTGTAGGTGGCATACAAAATTTTCTTGGGCAGTATTTAGTTCCAATGCAGCTAACTAGCCCCAAAGAGCTGAGAGATAGTTAAACTCTCCTGTGATTCCTGCCAGCAGTACATGCTGTATCCCTTCAGGGTGGAGAACTCCGCTTTGCAAAGTGATCACAGGGGCAAGCTATTGGTTCCCATCCCTCAATTAACCACACTTCAGTCAGAAAAACCAGCTGGTTTTTTGCCTTGAATCCCAAAGCCACAGAGAACTACAATGGCAATGTCCTCACTTTCTCTTTATTAGGTGTGCTCCACGCTGTGGTCCCATGTCAACCACAGGCCTCAGTACTGATGAGCCGCTCATCATCAAAAATATTGAGATAAGGAGCTGACATTCTTCCCTAAATTCCAGAAACATCTCCAAATTTCAGCAGACTTTTATACAATGTGGTTAATCACTTCAATTCAAGGGAAGGGAAGGGATCCTAGCAGAGTAAACAACATTTTTTTTAAAAGCTATCATAAAGTAAAATTGATTTCTATGTGTATAGTTCTATAAATTTTACCACACACACGTATATACATATATACGTACACAATATGCAAATAACACACATACATATATGTAAATTTGTACTATCAACCATCGCCATAATCAGGAAATACAATGATCACATTACCCTCTAAACTCATTTATGCTATCTATGCCTTTATAGCTATACCTTCCTCCCACCCATAATCTACTGATCTGTTCTTTGAGACAATAGTTTTGTCTCTTTAAGAATGTCATAAAAATGAAATCATAAAGTACGTAATCTTTTGAGGCTTACTCATTTCATCCAGCAGATCTCAATGATTTTGAGATTCAACGAAGTTATTAGTTATTGCAATTTCAACAGTTTGTTCCTTTATATTGCTGAGTATTCCATTGTATAGATGTTCCACAGATTTTTTTTTATTCACTTACTCTTTGAAAGACATTCAGGTTGTTTCCAAGTTTTGGTGATTGTGAACAGAGCTGCTATAAACATTCATGTATAGGTTTTGTGTGAACATAAGTTTTCATTTCTCTATGGAAAATACTTAGGAGAGAGATTGCTAGGTCATACGGTAAGGGTGTGTTTAACTTCATAAAAAAACTGCCAAGCTATTTTTCCAGAATGGCTCTACCATTTTGCATTCCCACCAGTAATGTTTGAGAGATCCCATTTCTCCTAGTTATTGCCAGCATTTGTTTTTTTCACTGTTCTGTTTGTTTGTTTGTTTGCCGTGCTCACATTGGATTGGTGGTATCTCCTCATGGTTTTAGTCTGCACTTTCTTGCTAGCTATCTTTATCAAATCCCTAGTGAAGTAATTGTTCAAATCCTTTGCCCATTTAGTGAGTTTCTTTTTTCTTTTTGTTGAGTTTTGAGTGTTCTTTATATATTCTGGAATACAAGATCTTTTTCTGATATGTGACTTGTAAATATTTTACCAGTCTGTAAATTGTCTTTTCATTTTACCAGTGTCTTTGACAAAACAAAAGTTTTTACTTTTTGATGAACTATAATTTATTGTTTTTTTTTCTTTTATAAGATTATGCTTATGGAATATCATGTTTAAAAACTCTTCACCTAAACCTAGGTCATGAGATTTTTACTTATTTTATTCTAAAATTTTATTAGCTGTAGGTTTTACATTTTGGCTCCAGCAGGTTTCTATTGCCACTGCTATTACTGCTTCTACCATGGACAAAATTATCTGCTGACTGGGACCTGAGAGATTGTAGAGAATAGAAAATGAAGGGATGATTCCTCCATACTCTCGGAAATTAAAGTAGATTCCTTTATTGCTTCTCAAGCCAGAACGAGAGTGCTGCTTCTGATCTCTCCCTACCCGCATCACAGTGCTCATGTCCACATTTCTAGCTACCTCAAATTCAGGTTGGGGGGATACTGGAGGGAAAATATAGTGATAAAGTCACCACCAGTTCAGTGCCATTGTGGATTCTAGTGTTCTTCCCTGATCTGCCTGTTAGTATGTATTTGCTTTGCAAGATCTTCAAATATCCGAGTCATGCATTCTTTTTAGGTTTTATAGTTACATTCAGCAAGAGAAAAAGGGTGGCGTGTACTTAGTCCATTATAATTGGAGCCAGAACTTCTGACAGCTGTTTTGCATGACATAACTTTTTTTAACCCAACCAATTTTGTTTTGAAGAGTGTTGTTAATTAAGGCATCATTGTATAGAATCAAAATAAAAGATTGCTAGATCTATAATCTCTCCATGCCTTAGCTTTCTTTTCTGTAAAGTGGAGATAATAATAATTCTAACTTTAGGAAGTTATTATGAGATTTAGATGAAGTACTGTAGCGTAACGCTTAGAATTATGCCTTAAACATAGTATTTTATAAGCATTTGGTATCATCGCCATACAGCATTAATCACAGATATTAATAATTTTATAAGATGAAATCTATTTTTGATGCTTCAAATATATATGCAGTGAGAAATAAAAAGATAAACATACATTTTAAGCAATTATATAGAATGTAGGAAAAATGTAAAATAAACAAAATATTTTGTATTTACGTGTAAAAATTGCAAGTAAAATACAATGAAATTTATATGTGAAAGTTTAGCAACTAAACTGCCAGTGAAAATTTGAAATTTTTCCTTTTCTATAGATACCTATTTGTAAAAACAAACCATTATTTTCTTTGACATTTACTGCAGATGTGAGTTTTCTTATTAGATGAGTATATAATTTTTCAGTTTCTCTGAGGAACAGTTTAGCGAAAATCCAGAAGTCGTTCAATTCTAAGTGCTGAAAAAAATTAGAGTTCCCTGATAAAACCACTCCCTCGACTTGGGAAAGCACTGAGTTTTGTTTTTCAAACTAATAATTTATACCTGCTTAATTCTATTTTCCTAAAAGCATCCTGTCCAAAGTACTTGCGAAGTATCTCTTCCATCCTTCCCATTGCTTGGTGCCCACTATGCACGCAGGGACAATCACAGTAACAATTCTATATCTTTCATTAGGCTATTTGTTGCTCTAACACATTCTTGGGTGTTAGTCTTTTAAGTCAAGGATAGGACACTCATTTGCAGTTTTTCAAAGGAGCGCTGGCCATCATTTTAACTGACATCATCCTGTAATGTAGTTCATATCTCTTAAATGTCAATATGGCCCTATCCTGTTTTTCCTTAGAAGTATTTTTTTCAAGTACAAAGAAAATTAACCCTTAAGTCTCCAAATTGTACTTACTTGAATCATGCTAATACTGTAATAGTTATAGTGGTAAAAATGACAACAACTTCTTGTAGTTCCTGTCCACCTGTAAGAGGCAGTATCACTAAACCTTTCTATTTCTATACTGTATCTTACCTGAGGCCCTCTTCCTGCTCCCAGTAGTCATTTGCCAACCTATACAGTCACCTTTGGAAGAGATCAGCTTTCATATCTCCTGTATTCTGCCACTCTTCCCTTATGCCAGTAGGGATAGATCAAGAAAAAGCCTACAGAGGAGAGGCCAGCCTCTAAAAATTGGAATCCATCTTCCCTTATGTGGGGAAGGAGAGGGCACAGAATGTATCTTTTATCTTCTGGCCTCTGGGGAAAAGTAAAAATTACAATACAATCTGGGCTTTCAGAGATTACCTCCAAAACTTGGTCTAGAGTCCCCAAATCTCCCTTCTATTGGGTTCTATGTAGTAGCTTGCCTGGTCCTCAACTTTAATTTTTCTCTCCTTGCAACTTATAAGTGTGAGAAAAGAGAGAGAGACATTAGCTGCTAATCGATGAGTGGGGGGATGACAAATGAGAAGTTGGCCTTTTATTAAAAGAAGATAGATGCTAATTAGTGGTTCTAAGAGCTGGGTTCTGCACCTCTTCGCTGCTGGACATCCTGTCTGTTCAAACCATCCATCAATGCATAGCATTGCTTCGAGGGCAGCCTTCAGCGTTTCTACAGATTAGACTAGACACTTTCATAAGTAATGAGAGTTTTCTGACTTCCGTGGGGAGATTGCTTGGCCTAACAGTGTTTTCAGAAAACTTCAGTCATCTATATACAGTCTTCATGATTTTTATCTTTAGAATATACCCCTGAAGTCAAGATCTGATATTCTAATTACATGTTTCGTAATACATGTTAAAATAAGTATTTAACTCTCAAAATATATCAAAATCTCTTAGATGGAATACAAATATCAATATTTTATACATTCCCAAGTGATAACAATGTTTAGTCAATGTTGAGACCATCTGCTTCAGAGGGTTGCTGTGAAAAGATGAGATGTTGTATGTGAACACCTACCTTAATTGCCAGCATGTAAATATTGACTTTGTTATACTCATACTAACATAAATGGGTCCTTTCTTATACCTTTCCACTGACCAGCATCTGGAAAATCTCAAATTATAAATAAATGAGCTTCAATAAGGTGGTACATTTAAATGTTTCGATTGGCTTCTACCCATAAAATCATATAAATCCTGATTTTACAATACTGAGAATAAAGTATTTTTATTTATTCTATCATGGTTACTCAGAGCACTTTTTTTTTTTTTTTTGTAGAAGAACAGTATTCCCATTAGGCAGATGGCTATATATGGCTAGATGGGAAGAGTTCCATTGGCCAGGAAATTCAAGAAAAGCTTTTTTTTTCTTTGTAGTGGCATCAGCCTCCTGGTATATAATACTGAAAAAAAGAGGTACGTTGTCTACCCTCTTGCAATTTGTGGTCCAATAAAGGAGAAATACCACAAATAAAGCAAACAAAAAATGGAATTACAAATTGAGGAAAGTGCTACAGGTTGGGAAGAATTTCACCAAAAGGGTAGAAAGAGCCTTTCAGATAGAGGTGCAAAGGTCTTGAAGTTGGAAGAAGCTTGGTGAATTTAAAGACTCAAAAGAAGGCCAAGGCAATGGGATCCCAGAATGAAAACAGGAAGTAGCATACTTACTTATTACTTATATATTTTGGTTTATTCCAAGTGCTATGGGAGATCATTGAAGAGTTTGGGGCAGGGGAATATTATGAAAGGATACATATTTTTAGATCGCTCGGACTGCTGTGAGGAAAAGAGACTAGAATCGGGAAAGAATGGAAGCAGCGAATACAGTTGGGAGGCTATTCAGTGGTTCGGGAAAGAAATGATATGAAAATGAACATGAGATATATTGGGGAGGAGAAGTGACAGACAATGGAAAGGGAATGAATGAGTTCAATGAAGGTGAAGGCGGAATCTTGAGCAACTGGGCCGTGGCAGACTATATTCAAACAACTGGTGTGGGGGGGCCAGAGGTGGTGAATTAAGGGCTTAGTTGAGATGTGCAAAGTCTGCGATGTCTCTGAGTTCATCTGAAAGGAATTGTTGAGGAAGAAGTTGAACTCAGGGGAGAGTTCTTATTATCTTATTGAAGATAAAAGTTTAGGATTCATTATCATATTGAAGATATTTAAATCGCTGATACAGGTGAGAACACTTAGGGAGAGAATATAGGGGGAAAAGAGCAGAAGTTTAGGACAAAGCATTAAGCCTGTAAAACACTTAGAGATCAGGCAGCAGAGGAGTCACAAGGGTCAGGCACAGACACTAGCCAATCAGAACAGATGCCAGTGACAACCCTAAAACAGGGTCCTGGAGACTCCCTGCTCTGTTAGATTAAGCAAATGTTTATCAGAGTCCAGAGAAGGGACCAAGACAGCAGGAAGGCTGAGGCAGGAGTGGCTCAGGATAATAGCTATTTACAAGTGGTAAAAGTATTTCAATATTTTAGCATCTAGTATAGCCAAACTAGTACAGACCAGTTGAATATCAGTCCTGGATCTGGCAGGAATACAGAAGGAATAATTAGAGTGGTAGGCAAGTTTTTAGCGCCATAGAAACTCGAAGGTTTAATTGTGTCTAATGCTCTGTGATGAGGCAACATGAAGACCTTGACAAGAGAAATTTTATTGCAAAGATGGGAATAACACCAAATTCCAGTGGATTGAAGAGTCTATAAAAAGCAGTATGCATAGACCATGCTTTGAGAAATTTGGCCATGAACAAGAGGAGATAATTGAGACAGTAAGTGGGGGCATGCATTAAGAGACAGTAAAATATGTTTGTTTGCCAGCGAAATACAGGGGAATAGGTATTAGTGATGCAGAGTCCAGGAAAGAACCAAGGGAACACAGTTTTGAGAAGGAGAGAAATGAGTTAGTACGAAGAGCTCATCAAAAACTAACAAGAGAGGTGGGTGCAGAGTCGGGTTGGCATGTAGTTTAGGTGATAGCAACATGAAAGACCCTTGCCTTGTCTGAGAGCTTGTACTTTCTTAACAAAGAACAAGCCGAGGTCACCACCAACAGCCTGGGAGATAAGGTGGGGTATGGGGAGCAAAACAAGCTCCTTCTCAACCTCTTTTTTGTGAATTTTCGCACAGTGAATTCCTTTATTATATGTTTATCTTTGTGTTTTAATTTATCTTTGTCTTTGTTCACTTATTTTAAATCTGTACAACTGAGGAAAGGGTTAGTGAGGGATATTCAGGTATATTTGCACCAGACAGATATTCGTGTTCACTTAGCTTCAGAATATGGAAACCAGAAAACTATGGAAGGGGCTTGGAACAGCTGGTGAAAAAGGTAGGCTGATAATAGAAAAAGTGTACAGACACAGTATGCATTTGGGAGTCTGAATGGAATGTTTGCTCCCTATTGAAATTTGAAAACAATGGCACCTGCCTTGCCCTCACGGACTCTGTTTAGCCATCTCTTGCTTTGCCCATTTTCTGTGCTGCTCGATTGTACCAGAATCTGTCCCATCTTTCCATCAGGAGCCTTCTCTTTACCTTGTAACTGTACAATGCGTCAAAAATCTGGCTTACTTATCTTCTACTGGGAGGAACAGTTCCAAGACACATGTTTGATTTAATACAAATACTCAGATGTCCAGATTCTGCCTATCCTGATTAATGAGGATATAGAATGGTCAACTTCATTTGCAAGGCTACACCCTAACAAACTGCCTAAAGGCCACAACAGGTGTCTTTTGTGGCTTCTGAGTTTTAGATTTTGCATTGAAATAGGATCTTTTGTCTGCTTGTATTTGAAAAAGATGAAAGGGAAGGAAGTTATCCTATGAAAAAGTTGATATAAATGATCACATTTAAATGAGATTAAAACTCAAACAACAGCAAAAAGGGGCACAGTATTTAATATCAAGAAGGAAAAAAATTAAACTAAGAAATACAGATTTTCAAGGTAGTAGGATTACCTTTCAGTAGAATGTATCTTTAACAAACAAGTAGCCGCTTTTTCAGTAGGAGAGCAGATAATTTGGGGAAGCAGTGTGTTCTCTTGACATAGGTATCAGCATGGAAACTAAAGTTGAATTATGTTGAATTCTGTATCTATTTTTGTTTGGTGGAATGGCTTTCCAGTCATGTTCAATGTAATCTGAATACAGGAAAAGGAACCATTGAGAAGATTAAATCTCTGTGGCCACAGGTCACAGAATGGGGTGTGGATTCCGTTGGGTCTAGGATTTCAATGTACTGGTCCTAATTGTGTAGTTTTGCTTTGTCAACACCCTTTATCCTGAGCACCAACTATACTTAACCTTTCTGAACCTTTTATCTATTCTTGCTATCTTGAGATTGAAATACATAACTTAGTCCTTTTACCCCAGGATTAGTGATGTAAATGAAAAAGTCTACAAGTCATCTAGGAAGTAGAGGTATCAGTAGTTATGTATGAACTGCCTCTTCAGTAACCTTCTTTAGCTGTTGTGTTAATTAAGCTAGGCTAAACTGAGGGTCTCAGGTGTATCTATAAAGTAAAATTGCTCTTAGAAAAATCTGAAGCAAATATGGCATAATATTTAGATTGTATAAAGCTCTACGTAAGCCTATGAGCATTTAACATATCATTATCTAGTTCCATTATTACATATGAACTGTTTTTGGTACCCTGCTTAACTAGACTCAGTTCCTACTATCCCCTTCCCACATCGCCTCCTGAAACTTTTTTCATATCCCCTGACTAATAACTCAACTGCTAGTCCTAACAAGAAGAGACATTTTCCCTTCTCACCTTTAGGTGATGCATCTGAGGCAGTGCAGAAAGGCTGTCAGTGGGAAGGAGGGAGGAGCAGGTCACAGGTGTTAGGCTTCCTAGTGGGGAGGGACTGGTAAGTAGGAACAGGATCACAGCAGCTTACTTCGCCTGTCCATCTTCAGAAAGAATGCAACCAAGAAGGTCTGTGATGCATTTGTCACCCAGAACCCAGAACCCTGGTTGCTTCTATAGCTCTTCTAATGGGAGGGACCCCATTAATTTCCTTATTTTCAAGAGAATTCGACACACGCAAACTTTTGTGACAATAAGAGTAGCAGTGCACGTGCTAGGACTTCATATCACCACACTCTTTCCTTAAAATAGATATATCTTTTTTGGGGTGTGGGGGGCAGGTGCCAGACTGTCTGAGTCACCTTGACTGAACAAGCTAATTCTCATATCAGCAAAGCACAAGTTTGACTCCCTAATCTCTATCATGTAACCGTGTTCACCAATACAGCGAAAGTCCTTCTTCTTGGACCTAGGACAACACAAGCACACAGCCAGATGACCTAAAATAAATTTGTGGGCAAACGCCAATTTACCAGCTCTAGCTCCAGCTCCAGGCATGTAGATATGAACTAGGATTGTACAAGATGATCTTTTGTCTAAGGTGCTTCTTAGTAGCATGGCCTCATTATATGTAATATTCTCTCTTGATTGTGATTTACATGTTTGCCATTTCACTGTAAATCTCCTATATCTTTATTTCATCTCCTCATAAGAAACTTATCTTTCTCTAAATAACGCTGTCCCAGTATTTTCTCCCCTGAGGACTTTATGTTCTCCCATTCTTTCAGTGAAGAGGAAAGGAGTGTGTGTGTGTGTGTGTGTGTGTGTGTGTGTGTGTGTGTGTGTGTGTGTGTGTGTGTTGGGGTGGGGTGCCATAGAAGGCTGAGGTGAATGCATGTACGGTGGAGAGACAGCAGTGGGGAGGTTCTCCCTTGTTGTGATTTTTTTTTTTCATTAATGTGTTAGTCAAGTAGGGTGGGGGCTAATCTAATATAACTGGTGTCCTTATAAGAAGAGATGAAGACACAGATACACACAGACTGTGTGAGGACACGGGGAGAAAGTGGCCATCTGCAATTTAAGGAAGAGCTGTCTCATAAGAAACCAAACCTGCTGATACCTTGTTCTTGGACTTCTAGCCTCCAGAACTGTGAGAAAATAAATTTCTGTTATTTAAGCCACCCCATCTGTGGCAGCCCTAGCAAACTAATACAGAACTTAATGTAACTCTACCAAATCTATGTAGAATGAGAAAACCTGATTATATTTCCTTGCTTCCCTGCTCATTAGAATAAATCTGTCTCCAACAGTGACAGTTTTCTCTAGTTTGTGAATGAAGCTATTTATTCATTCATAAGCAAATTATATCTCTTACATCTTTCAGCTCAGCATTTCACAGGTCTTGTGTTTACTGGCCATGTTGATTTGGAGTCTCCTCTGTTTATTCTTTCGTTTCTCTTACAAGGATATATAAGCTAGCACTTCAGCAGTTAAATTGCTTGAAGTATATAAAATATTTATTCAGCAGCTGAGCACCTTTCATTATTTTGTCCATATATCTTTGTAAGCTAAATGGTTTTAACCATGCTTAGGGCTGTAAACCATTTCTCCAGGAACCTGACTTTCAAAGGCGTGAGCTTTAAATGGAGAGACAAAGTACACCCTGCCTCATAAAAGGATCCCATAAAAAACGTCTCTAGCTGCTCTTGCCTCCAAAGCGGTAAGTCTGCCAGGACTCTGTGGCCTATTGAAGAGGGTGGGGCCGCTCCTCTTTGAAGAGCCAAAGAGGTTGGCTCCATTGTCCTGTCAGACTCACCAGCATTTGTGTTCATTTCAGTCCCATAGAGTAGCCATTAAGCCTGGTTTCAGCCTGGCTGCCTGATTCTAGCAAAGTCTTCAGGAGAATAAACTAGAAGCTCTCTGCCCTGTTCTTTGAAGTCTTTGGATGTTCCCATACTGCTTGTTTCTAGGTTTGAGCAAGCCACGGAGGCTGGCAAGTAGGTCAGTGGAGCTGCTACATAGGCAAGGATAGAAGGAGGTTTTGCACGACTCTTCATTTAAAAAAAAAAAAAAATCTAACCACAAGACACTGATGGCCAAACTATGCTGTGAGTAGATGTCACCTGACAGCAGAAACTTCAGGGCAGTTGGCCACCTGGCCACACACCGGACCCAGGGTTGCGAGATAGCCAACTTCTGCCTGGAGCATGGGCGCCTTGAGATCCTTGTTCTAATGGGTTTCCATTCTTAGGGAGGAGAGGGCTGGTTCTCTGCCTTGTTAATTCACATCATTCACATGTATCTGTTGAATGTCTACAACATATCATGCAAGATGTGGGAGAACAGCTGCCAGTAGACAGATGTGGTCCTGTGCTTTGGGCTCAACAGTGCAGTTGTGCAGGAAGCAAAGGTTGTGTTTCCTTCCCCCACCCACGCTCTCTATCTCCCTTTTCTTTGTCTTTTCTTCCGTTCATCTGTCCCCTGCATACTCCTATTCTCAGAGGTTTGCATCCCAGGAAGAAGGCTGCAGGAAGAGTGGTACTTATCCCAGGGCATGAATCCCTAAGGGTAGGATATTATCATCTGGCTAAGAGATATTTTATGATGAATGAGCATGTGGCCACTCCAAATACACAATTCTGAATCCCTTGCTTGTGACAAAATCTGTATGATGCACTCCTACTGCTGTACCCTGGAGGCCACATGCAGGCACAGAGGGCTGCCCCCGAGTGCCAAGAATTGCAGAGTCTGAAAGAGACTGCCAAGCTTGCAAATCAGCAGTGCATTTTGTCATTAGCAAATAAACAGCTGAGTGGCACTGCATTTCTCTGCTGAGGCTCTTAAGTAATTCGTCTACTCAAGCACCTAGCTTAGTTCCTGCTTCCTGCAAACAGATTTATGTCCCCACATACACAGGAATAAGAGGTCTGCTGGCAGTGAGCCTCAGAGGGGTAGTAGGGTTTGCAGAGGATATGCTGACAAATGTAATTGCTGGCAGCTGTTGGTCCCAGGGCTGCCAGCCATAAGTTTTAACTCCTAACTTTCCAAGTACTATGCGAGCTGAGAATGGATAGAGATCACTCTTGATCAAAGACAAGTGTTCACCTGAAGCTCATACCTGAGAACTTTGTCCCTCTCCCTACCCAGCTTAATGCCTTTTCTTCTATTGCAGGACTAAGTAACCATTTTACTTGCCAAGACTTGAATGATACTAAGGTTTAGTGTTAAATATTATTTAGCACTCTCAACAGTATTTCTTTGAAACTTCTTTTGTCATCTTTAACAAAACCTCATCAGATCTTACTAAAAGGATTAGCATCTGGAATTTTATTTGAGTAATCCAACATTGCATCAAACCTGAAAGAAAAAAAGAGGTTTAGCTTTTGCCATGGAAACTCGAGGCAAGGTTACACTTGGCCATTGCAAGAGGCAGAAGGAAGTGATAGGGTGCAGTGCCAGGACTGACCCGGAGGAGTAGGCCTTTGTTAAGTCTGACCTCAGTCAGATGGGTGGTGCTGGGAAGTTAGCTCATATTTGTTGTATGAATAAGCGATGGCTCGAGAAAGGTAATGATTAAAACTAAAATGATAGGATTCCATCAGGTTTGAGAGTATAAAATGTGTTATTTCATTTCATCCTACACAAAATCCTCTTGTCTCCTATTGGATAATCCCAGTAAAAGTCTGGTTACCCAAACTAAACTTGATATTGATATCAACTGTCCTTGGTAGCCAACTATTAAGGACAGAGCATAAATGATGATGATCATAGCCAAAAAGGAAAAGTAAAAGGGAGGCATTTGAGAATCTAGTAATGATTAAAATGATGCAAGCCCTGAATTCAACTTGGAATTAAAAACACCTACCTGGCAGGTAATTGTGAGGATTAAATGAGATAACATGTATAAAGCATCTAGCATAATGCTAGCATCTCGGAGGTGCCCAACAATTATTAACAGCCTCCTCTCGACCCTCCAAACAGTAGCTAATTTTTGGCTAAATTCTTTTACTTCCTTTTATTCTAAGATTTCCTTTCTCTTTTAATGGAAAAGCTGTTACCAAGGTAAGGGATTATTACCTTTCATTCTATAAAGAAAACTGATCTTTGCAGGGGCAGAGAGTTGTCTAATCACTTGAATAGAGTTTGGTAGAATCAGTCCTAGAAAACAGCTCCTGGGAGCTATTTTCAATAGCTCTATGTTGCTGCTTAGAAATGCTTATTATTTTTCTAGGAAAGATGCTTGGCTGTGTTCAAGGGAGTTTGGCTACTGTCAGCCTCAACTCCCTTAACACTTCTGATACAATCAAAATGAATGATATACGAAAGGAATATCCAGGCCATTTGGTCAGCTTTTTTCATGGAACTGTGAATCTCTTGGTTTCATATCATCCTCACCTTAAAACGTTCTTCCTATTGCCTGTAAGAAATAATGTCCAAACCCATTATAACAGTATTCAAAGATTTTCACAATTCAAACGTTAAAGTCCTTAAAAGTCTCATCTCTCTCTCTCTCCCCAGAACATACCTAAGCTTTCACATTTTTCTATATAGCTTTCCTCAGCCCTCCACCAAACTCCTATTCATCCTTGAAGAATCTCTTTTGTGAAGGTTTATGAGAGATCACAGAGTAAGATTCTTGTAGTACTTTCATAATTCTTTCAATCTCATGGTATTTTTCATGGTTTTTTGGAATTATTTTTACGTCCTTGCCCTCACTAGATTGCAAACTCCTAGAAAACAAGAACTGGGGATTGAAGGTCTTGGTGACTAGATTAAGAACTATGGAATAAATTGTTAAAGAACAATAAATATAATGAAAATGAACAGATGATAATTTACATTCATTTACTATCGATATAAGCTGGGTATGGTGCTAGATGCTTTCTGGGATATAATTGATATAATCTTATTTAATCTATTCAACAACCATGGGGGGATTAACACATTTTGGTAAATGACTTGTTTAGACTAATTAAGGATGGAGTCTAGATTTGAATCCCATCTGAAGCTCCAAAGCCCAGGCTCTTTGTATTATACCGGGCAAGCTCAGAGAAGCGAAATGCTGCCATTGGAGATGTAGGCCGGCGTTAGTAAGCAGTATAGATTTGAGAGAGGAGGAAAAGCAGCTGGGAGACTAATGGAGTAATTCAGCTGTGAGGTAAGGAGGGCCTGGATAAAAGTAGTAAATAGAGAGTAATTAAGGAAGTGGTAGACATTGACAAGGGGGAGCCAAATGAGAACCATGCACATGAAAAACAGATTTATAGAGATCATCGATGCAGCACAGCATCATCTTTGGTTCTGTCTGTGGTTGGGGGGGGAGGGGCACAGTAGGGTTTGGACACAGTCCTAAGCCTGGATCCCCAGAGGCAGCTGCTCCTCACGCTGTGGGGGATACTGCTCAGCAGCATGCAGAGCAAGAAACAAAAGAGACTCAGGTCTCACAGAAAAATCATAATGTGGTTAATGCCTATGAGAGAATTTGAGATTTGACACAAAGTGTGGTCATGGTATTTTACCCCCAACTGTGAACTTAAAGGTAGTCTATGAGAATGTAATAGTTTGGATCTCATTTCTCTCCCAGCTGGGATTTGTCAAGTCAACAGGGGATACTGGCCACTGCACACAAAGTGTGGTGCCTTAGCCCCACGAAAGCACTAACAGATGAGGGGGTTGTTTTTGAGCTCTGTTTGGCTGAATATCACAGTATATGGAAAAGTTTTGACCCTGAACTACCACTAAAATTGTTTTGAAATGTTGTTTATGTAGCATGATTCCGTACATATGAATTCTTACCACAGCTATTTTGGCCAAATATGCTATTTGCCAGTCTATAACATTTAACCAAAATGTGTGGTCTAACACTGAATGCAGAATTGACCTCCTGGTTACTATGTTTTAAGTCTTGGGTCTTTACTCTTTTTTTTTCTTTTTTGTTTCAGCCTTATTTTTTTTTTTTAAATAGAATTTCATTTCTGTAAGTTCAGAGTAGTTTGTGGACAAGAACCAGATGACTAGGGAGAGAAGGTAGGACAAAGTAAGGACCATATCTTTTTGTGAGTAACTCACTCCTATTTGTATTATTGGCCAACTCCCTGGTAGAGTATTCCTTTATTCGATCTTACCAAGATGGAGGTTGTATTTAACTGAAGATGAGAGCAATTATTCTTCTCTTGTGATGTTGTGTTTCATTTTAGGAAGTATGATTCTTTCATAAGCATTTAATTTAACTAAAAAGAGAGAGAGAAAATTGAACTTTTGGCAGCAAACTCCAGCATTATGAATGAAATTAAAATGCCCAAGCCTGTGCTGAAGGGCATTATGTGAATTTATGATACTCCTTTGAGCTCTTCATGAATTCAATTATTTTAAGTTTCAGCCACCTATGGAAAATGTACTTTCATGAAGTGCTTTTTGTTTATGTCCCAGACTTTTTTTTTTTTTTAAGAAAACTGCAGAAAAATCCGTTGGTGTCTAGACCTGGTCATCTTAATCAACGCCTACTCTGTGAATACAAAACTGAAGTTTTTTGATATTTCAATCACTGATGTTCTGCTGTTACGTATGATTTTCTTCACTTTTATATAGTATAGACCTAGATTTATCATGTCTGACATTTTGCTTTTAAATGTGTGCCTGGGTTTGCGTGGAGAACATGTTGGGGACTTATATGGGAGCCTCACTACACATTTCACTAAGCATATGGAAGAGAAATACTTTGCAGAATGTAATTTTAGAAGTTGGGTCACCTGCGAAATCACTTTGGAATTTGATATCCTTAGGGGAAAAAAAGGAGCTACAGGGACAAAATACCATATGTTAGGTGCAATGTGGGAATCTGAATCTTTTTCTTCTCTTTTATTATGTAACATTTTTAAAACCACATGTTCATCCAGCTGTTTCTCATCAGTTTTGTTTTGTTCCCATATAAACACATACACACAAAATAAAATAATTTTAATGAAAAGAGAAATTTTCTCTTCTCTTTAAAGTTTCTTTGATGATGGAATTCATGTAAAGCTCCGAATTATAAAAACGTACAAGTTAAAGAATCCAAAGGAATTTAAAACAAAATGCAGTTTTGATTGTCTCTTTTGTCTTAACTCCCTTTTAAAAATATGTTTCTCCATTCTTTTAACTCTTTGTAAAACCACATAGGAAAAAACAGTTTTGAAATAATATTAGCAATCAAAGTTTTTGGTTTCTTTTTAATGAGAAAAGATAAAATGGCAGAAAATTTTTGCTGACAAGATCAAAACAGAGAGGAGTACTGGTTTTTCAGAGCATATCGAGACATATCCTTACTTTTATCTCATCCATTTAAAAGCTGTCGGCATATAGTCCAGTGTGTTTGTCTGACACATACTGACTTATAGCTTTTAGCTGTCTCTGAGTACAGCCCAGGTAAGTTTAAGAGGTGTGGCATTTCTAGCAGTTACAGCTTTGCAAAGTAACATAGTACATTAGAAAATATTTGATTGAACCTTTTGCACTGAATTTCATTTAAATAAAAAATAATAATTTAGATTTCCATAGAATTTTATAGCTTTATAATTTTCATATACATTCTCTCTATTAACCTTCACAAATTTATACCTTTCTTACCACGAATTTAAGGCTCTGACTTTACATAGACAACTAAAATGAATGTCATGTAATGGGGTCCATTTACTATAGCAGTGCACCCTACCACATTATGAGTTACTAAAGAAAGGACAATTATCCAGGCCAGCTCCAGTTAGCTTTGTCCATTTCTGAGTCAATGCCTTTCCCATTTGACTTCTGATTTACACAGCATAGGGGGCCATATAAAAGGAAGTAAAGGCAGGTTCTACATAAAACGGGATAAAGTCTCACAGTATATAGAATGTTGAAGTTAAAGAAACCTTACATACCATGTAATGGAAGCACAACTCATAGACAACATTCCTGATTTCCCCTTTTTCTAGAACACTTCCAAACATAAGGGACACAGCACCTCACAAAGCAGCTTATTCAGCAAACTCATCACCTGCATGGGTATTCCAGTTCAAACCACCATAATCTCTTACCTGGCTAACTGAATCTTAACAGGGCTTCCTGCCATCGCTCTTATACTGCCCCAGCCTTCATGATCTATTCTCCACACAGCAGTAAGTGATCTTTTAAAAACGTAATCAGGCTCAGTTATTTTCAAGCTTGAAACCCTCCAAAGTATTCCCATCACATTTAAAATCTAGATCCAAACTCTTACCATAGCTTTGAGGCCCAATGACCGGGCTTCCCGTCTGCATCTCCTGCTCTTCTCCTTCTTAAGTGCTCTGCACTAACCATGTGGCCTTCCTGCTGTTCCTATTTCATGACCTCTTCCCATGCATCTTAGTGTGGCACATGCCTTCATTCAGTCATCTCAGTTCTCAAATATTATCTCCTAGGACCACCCTAATTAAAATAGATTCCTCACCAAGTAAGTCACTTGCAAATCTTTGACCTGCTTTATTTTTCTTTACAACTGTTATTGTTAAATACATGTGTGTGAGTGTGTGTGCCTGTGTGTGTGCGTGTGTAGATGTTTATTGTTAGCCTCTCCCACTAGACTGTAAACTCCGTGAGGTGAGGACTTTGCCTCTTACATTCTCCACTGTTTCCTAGTGAAGTTCCCTACTACCACATAGTAGGTAATCTATAAATATATATTGACAGAATGAATAAATTATTAGAAAAATTTTCTTTCCATTTCAAGACTGAATTTATGTGGGGTAAAAGATGACTCTAAGATTCCATTCCTGGTTAACTAAAAGAATGATAAAAGTGGGACATCAGGAGTTGTAGAAATATAGAGTTGGAAGCCATCCTAATATCATCTCGTCCACTTTCTTACTCTGGAGATAGAGTTGAATGACGACCTCAAGATTATGCAGACAGTATGTCTGAGACTGGAATCCAAGTCTTCTGATTTCCCTGGCTTACGTTCTTTCTATAACATCACACCATCTCATTTGAATCGGCAGAAGTAGATGAGATTGGGGTATAGATAAAATGGTAAAGAAAAGATGATAAATTCAGCTTTGGACATGCTGAGTTTGAGGTGTCACTGGGACATTCAAATTCAGATGTCAGGTGCTATTAGATGTAAAACTCAGAAATGAGTTCACAAGCCTGCATTGATTTTGTAACTGGAACTATGGGAAAGGATAAGATTGCCCAGGGTACATAAAGAACAAAAAGTAAGAAGGGAGACAGAAGAGAGGGGGGAAAAAAAAGAAAGAAGAAGAAGGCAAGAGCTAGAACCTTTGCATATGGAAGAAGTTTGCAGAGAAAAAAAGAATCCACATGGTCTCATAAAGTCAAGGAAGAAGGTCAGTCAGGGGAAGGTCAAGTAGAACAAGGACTAGGCAGGAGGAAGGTTTCGGCCCTGTGGGATAAAAGGTAAGATTTCTGGGATTTAGATAATGGGGATAAGGGGCTTAATGGTTAAGAAGTTTGGAGTTAAACTGCCCAGATTTGAATTCAGCATTTACTGTACATTCTTGGACAAGATTTTTAATCTCTCTAAGCCTTATTGCCTCATATATTAAATATAAATAAAATTAATATCCAACACATAAAAGTGTTATGAGAAATAAATGAAATACTCCATTTAAGTGGTTGAGCCCAATACCTGATACATAATAACTGCTCAACAAATTTAGATATTGTTTCTCTTGGTAAGAGTTTGGAATATAAAGGAAGGAGAAAGATAAGATATAAACTTGGAAGATTAACAGGGTCAAGGGAAGACTTCCCTTGAATGAACAAAGTCCTATAAAGAAAGGAAAAAGATTACAAATTTAAGCACAGCATTTAGTTTTAGGGAAGAGAAGATATATTTTGAGATAAGAGCACAAAAAATGGATTATAGTGAACTGATATGAGTATTTTGGTAAAAAAAAAAAAATGTATTCCAAAGTCAGCTTGTTAGATCAGTCCATGGCCCCAGCTTGTTGAGAGCTTCTGAGTCTCGCTTTCTTAGGATGCCACAGGTTGGCTGATAATTCCAACATTTTTAAGCATATTAGTTTGATGAGCACTGCGTAGGGCTAGGATAGATCCTTAGAGCACGTCATGAGAAAGCCTCTCCAAGTTGCTATGGATCAACAGCGAATTGAGTTGCCATTAATTCAGCACAATCTTTCTAGAATCTCAAAGCTGGAAGGCATCTGAGAGGCCATCTGGCTCAGTGTCACCTGAATTCCCTTCACAGCATCTCCTGCAGGCAGTTTTATATAAACTATGTTTGAACAGCATCCCATATGGTGTCTTGCAAGCCATACCTTTTTTCTTCAGGTTAGATTCTTCAGCACAGTTCTGCCACTGCTTGGCCATAGGCCTTGAAACTGCTACTTTCCATAACTCCTTAGGCCTAAGGGACTGAAGAATTCTTTTAAATCTACCCAGAATGGAGACGCTGGTAATGCCTTGTCCATAAGAGTCCTTTGGTCGTCACTTAGGACAAGATTGGTGAATTCTAATGAGCGGTAGAAGAAGTTGGAGCACAGCGGGTGTTAAAGAGCATAACACATTGCTAAAAGGGTTAGTCTAGAGACTTGCAGCATGAAAGTACTGGGTATTCAGAGGAAGGGAAATATTGAAGTCATATTCACCCTTCTTCACACTTTTGGTTTATTCTGGCCCTAAGTTGGTATTGGGGTGAGCTACCATTTAAAGAGAAGCCCAGAACTGAGCATTCGCTCATTGCCATGTTGTAACGGAGGACGTTTTAATTACTAGCAATGAAATTGTCCATTTATCCATTGAAATGAATCCAGCCAGAAGATCCTGGGTCTGGTCCAAGAGAAAGTAGCTGAAGGTATTCTCAGTCTACGTGCGGATAAGACTTCCAACTCCAGCCATATAACCCTATCACAATCCAGAAGTCCAGCCCAGCCCAGTGCAGCCCAACACTGTCTGAGTTCAGCTAATGCTGAACTTTGTGTGTCCTCATCTGTAAAATTCCTTACTTGTTAGAATGCAAGGAGCTGGATTACAGGGCCTCTCGTGGGTCTTTCTACTTATGAATTCCACGATAGAAGTTCAGCTACAAGATCTCCTTGGAGACGAGAGAGGTCTGGCAGGAAAGGTAGGAAAGGAGCAGTGGCAGCTCTAGAATGTCAACATAGGACAGATTCGGGACTAATCTAGATTCAGGGGAAGGCTGAGGAGCTTGTCATGGAGCTGCATCTGCATGGCAAGTCCGTGTTTTTACTCCGATTGCATAAGCCCTGGGGGGAGTTAGGGGAGGTTGACAACATTTGGGAGGGATCTAAAGCTCCCCACAAACAACCCCTCCTTGCCATTTCTGGAAATAGTTCCTAAAAGATGGTGTAATAATTACTCCAACTCTGCACTCTGTGAAACCTCCATATCCTTTGCTCCGCTTTACGGAACTAAAAAGCTCAATGGTATTTGAACATTACAACCACCGTCAGAATATATTCTCTTTTCATCAGGAAACTTTGTTATCACAATATACATTAATTTTCACATCTGCCTAAGTATATAATGTGAGTTAATTAATATTTGGCCAAAAGAAGCATAAAAGAGAGACTAGAAAGATTCTTTAAAAATAATAAACATTTTTAAAAATCTTCTTAATTTAATAATGAAATTATTACTGTTAATGAAAAATGAATTGATCTATACTGGCCATAAACATTTTACCATTTATAATAATAACACTAGCATTAATACTAAACACTGTGCATCTATTAATAGCAGTTTTCATCTTATAGTGATTTACCAACAAATAATTAAACAAACCAATTTTAATTGGTTGCTATGGTACTAAATGGAAATGCGCAGAAATTGTTGCATCCATCAAATTCTTTCTTAGCTCCCAAAACACTATTATTCAGTTTGGACAATAAATCATCATGTTGTGCTAAAATGTGTTTAGAATAATAATTACTAAGTTAGTAATGAAAAGATTTGCAAGTATATATAAATATATGCAATAACAAATATTTATAAAGATAATTTTTGTTATCCATAAAATATTTTTCTTTACTGAATCTGATAGCCAAAAATGAAAATTTCTTCTGCAATTATTACTTTGTTCGTATCTTATCTATTGTGTTTTTCCTGGGTACCCATCCTGAGAAGAGGGTCATCAGAATGAAAGATTTGTGTTGAATTAAGAGTGAGGAGAGGAGTTGTGGGGGCAGGGTAGGGAGATGGCAGAGTCACCATCTTCAAGTGTCTGAAGGTCTTTGGAGTAGAAGAGGAATTGGAGGCATTTGTCCTCTGGGGTCTAGACCAGAGTGAACGGTGGCAACTACAAGGAGGCAAGTGTGATCCGAGAACTGATGGCATAGTGGTTATGTTCTGGGGTAAAACAGACTGGCCCTAAATCCAGACCCCTGTTTCTTCTGTAGGTCAGACTTCCTGCTCTAAGCCTGTTATATAGGGTCATGTGGGATTACCAAACTAATGCACTGAGAAAGTGCTCAGACCTATGCTTGGTACACAGTAAGTAGTGCATGAGTGTTAGTTCTTTCTAAGTGGAAGATTTTCCTTTAAAAGGTTGTTAAAAATGGAATGGCCTGCTTTGTGAGGCAATGACTCATTGCTCTGTCACCGGAAGTAATGAAGCAGAAACTAGATGGCCACCTATTAAAAATATTGTATAAGGGTTTCCTGCTTTAAGGGTGAGGTTGAAATAGATGATTTCCAGGTCCATATGATTCCATGAATTTTTTTTTTTTGGCGGGGGAAGAGGAAGAAGGACTTCTATTTTCATCCTTCAACCTTTTCTACACTGGATTCTTGCTATTAATGTAACACTTGGGGGACGTAGGTTTGTGACATAGTATTACTGGTTAAATAGTATTATATGGAGCAAGTTTTCTCTTTCAGACTTTGCTCTGAATTAACCTTAGCTCTGGGGAAAACATCCACTAATTTTGACTATCCAGTCTCTGCCAGGTTTTCCCCTGAGACCCTTTAGATCCTTTTTAAATGGAGAATTTTTCCAACTATTTTCCCTACATCTGTGGCTCACCATGTTCTAAAATTACAAATTATTCTCTTAATATCCAGAATGTTCTGTGTCACATTTTTCAAAATATTTATATCTATCTTTACCTCGTCACTTAACTCTTCTATCAGTGAGCAGGCAATGAACCAATCTCGTTTTAAACATTGTGGACTCCTTTCTCATGAGAAAAATAATTTTTTTTCCCTCATATTTCTTTCTTTCTTTCTCACAACATTGTGTGGTGACAGTTCTGGCCCAGTTGCTAAACGTCTGCAGAGAGCTGCTGAAATTCACACATTGACAGGCTTGTTTGTGCGACGTGGCGTCAGGTCCATCCCAATCACTCATGAGACAGAGACTCCTGGGAGTATGTCTGTCACTATGACAATAGGCTGAGAATAACAGGGAACTAACTGAGAACCTTAAAGGAGGCGGAGAGGGAGCCAAGGGAAAAGGAAATGAGAAAATAAATCCTAAGGAGGTAACCAAGGTGAGGGTAAAGGGCTGGATATAAATAGCACAAGGGCAGAAAGTAAACAGAAGGAAAAGAAAAGCACAAAGTGGAGAGAAAAAGAAGAGAGGTTTAAAATCTATGCTGACTTTTACCTTAAACCTCACATCTACCAAGATCCTTCAACTGTAACAGAGACACTATTTTTTAAAGAGCAAAATAGGTAGTAGAAGAGAAAAGAAAAATGTTTTTTCATGGATAGCCATTCCAAAATCAATCATTTACTAGAAGAACTATAAGAGCACAGGCAGCATAAACCAGTATGTCCGGTGTGAGCACTTTCCATAGTGAACCACAAATGAGAAAAAAAGTTAAAGGAGAAAACAATCTTACATCCCCAAATATGATGATTTTGTATCTCTATTAAATACGTTTTTAAAATCACATTAAAAGTCTTTTGGGGAGGGGACAAAGTGGATTTGAAAATATGTTCCTATAGTTTTGTGTGTATATGTGATATCTATGTGGAAATTTTATGAAATGACACATTTGAGAGCATTAAAGTAGCCCTCCTTCTTAATGATAACAGTTTCTGATGTTCTCTAGCAATAATATGGGCCTTTCAACTTATAGTCACAAAAGAACGAGCGGCAGTGTCTACACTTTGACATTAATGTTGAATATCCATCAATTGCAAATTACTAATACTTTCTCGGAATTCTTTTCCTACGTAAAAAATTCATTATCAGAACAATATAGCTTAAATTACAAAATCAATTTGTTTTTCAATTTTGTTTCTAAATATTATATTTAACATATAAACAAAAGAAATAAATAAGCCACATCTCACTTATGATTGTATGTGAGTGTTTGGGGGTAGTGCAAAAGGATGAAATGCTGATTTTTGAAAAATAAAATTACTCCATAAACTTTAATATCTTTTATATAAAGTAAAAGCATTTTTATTTGTAACTTATTTGAAAAATGAAGACCGTGATTGGAGTAATATGACCAGATAGACATATTGGCTTCAGGTTGTCACCCTGCATCGGTCCCCTCCGTCTAGATATCCGGTGGCCTGAGCATCCTATTCCCAAGTGACAGGAGAGACTCCTCTAGGAAGGTGATCATTTCTCCAAAATAGGACCTATATTGGAATGTGTCCCATTAGGACATTTTTTAAAGTAAAATACGATGACTTTACTCAAACAGTTGTCTTGCAACCTGCGCCAAGAGTCCACAAAAGGGTTTTCTCGTCTGAAAAATAAAGAGATTGAG
This sequence comes from Pteropus vampyrus, assembly GCF_000151845.1. Taxonomy (NCBI): domain Eukaryota; kingdom Metazoa; phylum Chordata; class Mammalia; order Chiroptera; family Pteropodidae; genus Pteropus; species Pteropus vampyrus. Next base: position 16,258,433 of record NW_011888789.1, read on the forward strand.
TTAGATAATCTCTAATGTCCCTTTGAGTTCTGTCTATGAAGCCGATTCTTTTGCTCATAGTTTTATTTTTCCACCGCTATTTAGTTAACAGACAGAAACAAATCTGTCATCAGAATGTCACTCACCTTCCTCAAATGTGATTAAACTGATAACTGATACTAAGGATACATAATTCACAAATTTTTGAACAACAGAATTTTCTTACAGCTTTCAACATAATATGTTCAGTTGATAAATTACACTGATTGATACTCGATTGTGTGTGGTTTGAGCCAGGTATTAGTCAGTGTAAGTGATGTTACTGCTCTACTAGAAAAACCCATAAATGTCGGTAGCTTAACACAATGGAAGTTTCTCGCTTACTTCACAGAATATGTGTTGGCGAATGTTCTGGTTGCTCTGGGCACTGGCAAGTCTCCAGAAAACAGGGAAGAGAACGTGAAGGATCTCTTGGAGACTTTGGGTGCCAGGTCTTGAAGTGGCATATATTACTTCTGGTGGCATTCCATTGACGAGAACTAGTAACACGGCCCCACCTAGGTACACCTGGTCTGGGAAATGCGGTCTTTCTGATGTGCCCAGGAGGAAATTGAAATGGCATGGTGAACACACAGGATTGTTTCTGCCATACCATTTGACAGCAATGAGCCATATTTAGCTATGAGTTGAAGAAAAGAGACCCAAAAGAGAAAACAGCTTGTCTAGGTACATTTTCCATAACAAAAATTAGGTGGCCCTCAGAGATTGTGACACTTACCATGTTGAGTGTCTTCTCTTTGGTGATTTAGAAATGAAAGGCTAGTGGAGGATTTGAAACTAAGTTGATGTTGGGGTAGAGACTATAAATGCTGAGTAGTAAGAAAGTGCATTATTTTGCAGTATGTGCCAGCATTGTGTGTGTGGGGGTGGGGGAGTGTATTTAGAGAATCTAGTGACATTCTCTGTCAGATATTGGCTTCGTATTTATTCCTGGATGTCCACCTCATACCTTTCTACAGTCTAAACTTGCTTGTAATCTACCCTATTTCCTTCACCATTGGCTTAAGCTTGAGCTCTTTCTAAACTGCACCATTAAGAAGCTAGGAAAAGAAAATCAAATTAAATCCAAAGTAATAAGAAGGATGAAAACAATAACAGTAAGAACAAAGATTAATAAAACAGGAAACAAAAACAATATAGACACTAAAATAAGAAGTTGATTCTTTGAGGAGATCCATAAAATTGACAAGCCTCTAGCCAAACTGATGAGGGAAAAAATAGAGAAGACACAAATGACCAATA
>NW_011888789.1:16259763-16265232 GCF_000151845.1 Pteropus vampyrus
AAAGAAATAAATAAGCCACATCTCACTTATGATTGTATGTGAGTGTTTGGGGGTAGTGCAAAAGGATGAAATGCTGATTTTTGAAAAATAAAATTACTCCATAAACTTTAATATCTTTTATATAAAGTAAAAGCATTTTTATTTGTAACTTATTTGAAAAATGAAGACCGTGATTGGAGTAATATGACCAGATAGACATATTGGCTTCAGGTTGTCACCCTGCATCGGTCCCCTCCGTCTAGATATCCGGTGGCCTGAGCATCCTATTCCCAAGTGACAGGAGAGACTCCTCTAGGAAGGTGATCATTTCTCCAAAATAGGACCTATATTGGAATGTGTCCCATTAGGACATTTTTTAAAGTAAAATACGATGACTTTACTCAAACAGTTGTCTTGCAACCTGCGCCAAGAGTCCACAAAAGGGTTTTCTCGTCTGAAAAATAAAGAGATTGAGTTAGATAATCTCTAATGTCCCTTTGAGTTCTGTCTATGAAGCCGATTCTTTTGCTCATAGTTTTATTTTTCCACCGCTATTTAGTTAACAGACAGAAACAAATCTGTCATCAGAATGTCACTCACCTTCCTCAAATGTGATTAAACTGATAACTGATACTAAGGATACATAATTCACAAATTTTTGAACAACAGAATTTTCTTACAGCTTTCAACATAATATGTTCAGTTGATAAATTACACTGATTGATACTCGATTGTGTGTGGTTTGAGCCAGGTATTAGTCAGTGTAAGTGATGTTACTGCTCTACTAGAAAAACCCATAAATGTCGGTAGCTTAACACAATGGAAGTTTCTCGCTTACTTCACAGAATATGTGTTGGCGAATGTTCTGGTTGCTCTGGGCACTGGCAAGTCTCCAGAAAACAGGGAAGAGAACGTGAAGGATCTCTTGGAGACTTTGGGTGCCAGGTCTTGAAGTGGCATATATTACTTCTGGTGGCATTCCATTGACGAGAACTAGTAACACGGCCCCACCTAGGTACACCTGGTCTGGGAAATGCGGTCTTTCTGATGTGCCCAGGAGGAAATTGAAATGGCATGGTGAACACACAGGATTGTTTCTGCCATACCATTTGACAGCAATGAGCCATATTTAGCTATGAGTTGAAGAAAAGAGACCCAAAAGAGAAAACAGCTTGTCTAGGTACATTTTCCATAACAAAAATTAGGTGGCCCTCAGAGATTGTGACACTTACCATGTTGAGTGTCTTCTCTTTGGTGATTTAGAAATGAAAGGCTAGTGGAGGATTTGAAACTAAGTTGATGTTGGGGTAGAGACTATAAATGCTGAGTAGTAAGAAAGTGCATTATTTTGCAGTATGTGCCAGCATTGTGTGTGTGGGGGTGGGGGAGTGTATTTAGAGAATCTAGTGACATTCTCTGTCAGATATTGGCTTCGTATTTATTCCTGGATGTCCACCTCATACCTTTCTACAGTCTAAACTTGCTTGTAATCTACCCTATTTCCTTCACCATTGGCTTAAGCTTGAGCTCTTTCTAAACTGCACCATTAAGAAGCTAGGAAAAGAAAATCAAGTTAAATCCAAAGTAATAAGAAGGATGAAAACAATAACAGTAAGAACAAAGATTAATAAAACAGGAAACAAAAACAATATAGACACTAAAATAAGAAGTTGATTCTTTGAGGAGATCCATAAAATTGACAAGCCTCTAGCCAAACTGATGAGGGAAAAAATAGAGAAGACACAAATGACCAATATCAAGTACAAAAGAGAGACATCACTAGAAATCCTAAAGACATGAACAAAATAGTAAAAAAATACTACGAAAAACTTTATCCCAGTAATTTTGACAACATAGATGGAATGGACAAATTCTTCAGAAGCTCATCCAAGAAGAAATAGATAACTGGAATAATTACATATATATGTATATATTTTATACATATATGTATACATTTATATGTATATATTTTGTATTATTACATATAATTACATATTTTTTAATAAGCTGAATTTGTAATTAAAAACTTTTTCACAAGAAAATTCCAAGTCCAGGTAAATTATATCAAACACTTAAAGAAGAAAAAATACTGATTCTATACAAACTCTTTTAGAAAGTAGGAGAGGAGAAAACACTTTACAACTCTTTTTATGAGGCCAGTATTGCTTGATATTCAAATCATAAAGGTACATTACAAAAAAGAAAACTACAGACCAATATTCTTTATAAACATAGATGCAGTAAGAACAAAAACAATTAACACATTGAATCCAGCAACATATAAAAGGTATAATTGTTATGAACTGAATTATGCCCCCTCTCCCCAAAAATAACATATTGAAGCCCTAACTCTCAAAGTGTCTCTATTTGGAGATAGAGACTTTAAGGAGGTAATAAGGTTAAATGAGGTCATAAGGGTAGGGCTCTATTCCAATAGGACTGGTGTCCTTACAAGAGAGGGAGAGACATCAGGAGTGTGTGTACACAAAGGAAAAACTATGTGAGGTCACAGCAATAAGGTGACTGAAAGCCAAGAAGAGAGGTCTTATTAGAAACCAAACTTGTCATCACCTTGATCTTGGACTTCTAGCCTCCAGAACTTGAGAAAATAAATTTCTGTTGTTTAAGCCACGAAATCTATAGTATTCAGTTATGGCCGCTTTAGCAGACTAATGCAATAATACATAACGATCAAATGAGGTTTATCTCGGGAATATAAGGCTGGTTTAACATTTGAAAATCAATCAGTGTAATTTATCAAAATTTTAGCATAAGAAAGAAAAATCATGAACATTTCAATAGATGCAGAAAAACATTTCACACATGGATTAAGGACCTGAATATAAGACCTGGAACAATAAAATGCATAGAAGAAAACATAGGAACAAAACTCAACCTTGGACTTAAAGAGGATTTTATGAATTTGACCTCAAAGGCAAGGGAAGTAAAAGCAAAATTAAATGAATGGGACTACATCAAACTAAGAAGCTTCTGCTCAGCAAAAGAAACTGTCAATAAGGTAAAGAGACAGTCATCCAAATGGGAAAATATATTTGCAAGCAACGCCTCCGATAAGGGCCTAATATCCAAAATATACAAAGAACTCATGACTCAATAACAACAAAAAAGCAAACGATCCAATCAAGAAATGGGCAGAGGACCTGAACAGACACTTCTCTCTAGAGGACACACAAATGGCCAACAAATATATAAAAAGATGCTCAACATAGCTAGCGATGCAAATCGAAACCACAATGAGATATCATCTCACACCTGTTAGAATAGCTATAATAAACAAGACAAGTAATAACAAATGTTGGAGAGGATGTGGAGATATAGGAACCCTCATACATTGCTGATGGGACTGCAAATTGGTACAGCCACTATGGAAAACAGTATGGAGGTTTCTCAAAAAACTAAGAATTGATCAACCATGTGATCCAGCAGTCTCTCTACTGGGCATTTACCCCAAAGACTCGAAAACTCATATCCGAAAAGATATTTGCACACCGATGTTCATAGCAGCATTATTCACAGTGGCCAGGACATGGAAGCCATCAAAGTGTCCTAGGATAAATGATTGGCTGGCTAAAGAAGCTGTGGTACATATATACAATGGAATATTACTCAGCCATAAGAAGAGATGAAATACTGCCATTTGCAACAACATGGATGGACCTTGAAATAATCATACTAAGCGAAATAAGCCAGACAGAAAAGGTTGAAAATCACATGATATCACTTATATGTGGGATATAAACCTAAAAGCAACAAATGAATAGGACAAACAAACAGAGACTCATGGACATGGACAATGGACTAGTGGTTACTGCGGTGGGGGCGGGGGGTGATGAAAAAATATAAATAAATAAATAAGATACCAAAAAAAAAAAAAAATTGACACAAGCTAGGTGTCCTATACTTCAACTCAATTCTGACACTGTCTACCTGGATATCGCAGGTTAAGGGCTTAATTTTTAAAAAACTAGGGGCAAGATCACTTCCCCGCCCCAGCCACCCCCCTCCTTTAGAATCACAAGTCCAGATTGTCACCTGGGCTTCTGGCTGACAGGCTATTGATTGGAGGTTCCCACAAGCCCCTCCTCGGGTCCAATTAATTTGCTAGAACAGCTCTCAGAACTCAGAGAAACAATTTACTTACTAGATTACTGATTTATTATAAAAGGATTAACTCAGAAATAGCCAGATGGGAGAGATGCATAAGGCAAGGCCTGGAGAAGGGCAAGGAGCTTCCATGTCCTCTCCGAGGGTGCTACTCTCCTTGAATCTCACTTATTCGCCAGCCCAGAAGCTCTCTGGACCCTGTCCTTTTGGGTTTTTATGGAGATGTCATTACACAGGCACAATTGATTAAATTATTGCCCTTTGGCATGGATTCATCCTCTAGGCCCTCTCCCCTTCCTGAGGTCCGGGGAGTGGGACTGAAAGTTCTAACCCTCTAATCACTCCATTGGTTCTCATGGCAACCAGCCCCCATCCTCAGGTGCTATTCAAAAGCCACCTCATTAACATAACAGAAAACAATCTTATGCTCTCATCATTTATGTAATTTCAAGAGCTCTGTGCAAGGAATGGGAATGAAGACCAAATATATATTTTATAAATCACATTGTCACACTTAAAATTTGATGAATTTTATAGTATGTAAATCATATCTCCATAGAGCTGATTTTGAAAGAAAAAATCCTTTTCTCCAGGTTCTTACTGTAGATTTTTATGAATCTATAGACCAAAATGACTGGGCTCAAAGTCCTTAGAAATGAAGTGACTCAAAAAGAGCCACTCTGGTCAGAATTCAGCCCCAGAAACTTGTCACCTCTTTCAGGTAATTCAGCAGTTATGTCTAGAATGAGAGTCTTTAATGGGAAACAGGAAGAAAACTGATAGATTTCTCTCCTCTCAAAAACACTTAGATTTGCAGAAGTTTTCAAATGTAAGAGTTCATAATGCAGGTATTTTGTGAGGAGAGTTCCATTTGAAATCCTCCTACCTACTTTGTTGACAGCGTTTATGAACATTTCTCTCTGTAGAGTGGCCAAAATCAAAAAAATTTTTAAACGACATTCTATTCCCTCCCAAAACAGAGAACTCATTGATTAATTGACTGATTCATTCATTAATTCATTCATTAATGTATGCATGCATGCATTTATTCATGCATTTATGAGTTCAGTGAACATTTGTTGAGCATCTCCTCTGTGCTAGACAATATGCCCTATGCTAGAGATAAAAAATAAGTAAATAAATAAGGTGTAGTCTCTGCCCTCTGGAGAGTGCTGTCTAGTCTGAGTTTCTCAATTCAAAACATTTAGAAATTCAGCTTCTGGGATTTGCCCTTGTTGTTAAAGACCTACCAGAAAGACAATGAGGATCATGAAAATAAAAACCGCTTTTAATTTGAAAACTCTCAAAATCCCAGAATGTTAGAATTTCGCAGATGAGAAGGCCAATCTTTCCCATTCATAGAAA
>NW_011888789.1:16265282-16277818 GCF_000151845.1 Pteropus vampyrus
CCAAAATCAAAAAAATTTTTAAACGACATTCTATTCCCTCCCAAAACAGAGAACTCATTGATTAATTGACTGATTCATTCATTAATTCATTCATTAATGTATGCATGCATGCATTTATTCATGCATTTATGAGTTCAGTGAACATTTGTTGAGCATCTCCTCTGTGCTAGACAATATGCCCTATGCTAGAGATAAAAAATAAGTAAATAAATAAGGTGTAGTCTCTGCCCTCTGGAGAGTGCTGTCTAGTCTGAGTTTCTCAATTCAAAACATTTAGAAATTCAGCTTCTGGGATTTGCCCTTGTTGTTAAAGACCTACCAGAAAGACAATGAGGATCATGAAAATAAAAACCGCTTTTAATTTGAAAACTCTCAAAATCCCAGAATGTTAGAATTTCGCAGATGAGAAGGCCAATCTTTCCCATTCATAGAAATAGAAATGGAGGCCTAAGAACATTCAGGGCTTATCCCACTGTTAGACAGTAAGTGAGAAGGGTCCTTTTTAACTCCTGACTCCCGTCAACATTCTGGAGGCCCCTGGCATCCTCTTCATTGTCTGCCATCATCACTCTAGAGCATCCTATGCTATGCTGTCCTTTTGGAGAAATGCCAGGGTACTTTTACAATTCAAACACACTCAGTCATCGGTAATTTCCATAGGTCATTTCTACTGTGGAAAAAAGATTATAAGTGAAATGCTTATTTCAGCAGAGAAATGGTTTTGCATGGAATCCCCCTTCAATACAAATACTGCTTTTGAAACAGTTCCTTTTCATTTGTCGAATAATCCTGAAAAAGTGATTTGTTTTTTGAGAGAAATAGAGACTCTTCCCCTAATATTCCCAGCAATTATTCTGATAGTAAAGTATGTTCTGGTGGAGTAGGAGGATGCAGATAAGTTTCCAAGTGTGAAATAGAAAAGCAGCTGTAGCTATCTATGTACCTTTGTAAAGATTTGTTTTTTGTTTTTAATGGCTGTCAGTACATAGTAGTACACTGAAAAGATTCTCAGAAAAATAAACCAATGCAGTCATATGGTATCTTTGGGCCAAACTTTCATTTGTCATTTATTCGGTGCCTCTTGTGTGCCAAACCCTGTGCAAGGCAGTGCTGTCCAATAGAATTCTGTTGGACGATGGAAATGTTTATTATCTGCATCATCTAAACATAGTAGTCGTTAACCACATTTGAAATGTGGTGTGAGACTGAGAAACTGAATTTTTTATTTAATTTCATTTTAAGTCATTTAAATTTAAATTTAAGTGGCTATGTGGCTAGTAGTTATTGAATTGGACAGGACAGGACAGGTATGAGGAATAGGTAACATGAAGTGTCTTAACATTTTCAATGTGGTTGTGGTAGATGGGGCTAGGTGTAGATGTAGGATTTTTTTCAGTGATATCTGTCCACAAGGGTACCAGAATCATCACCCTCAAACATATAAATTTACAATAGAGGTGATTAAGTCACATGCAAAGGTATGATTTATAATGTATATATTTAAATGTTCATGTAAATATATGTGCACATGTACTTATAGTGGGGAAGCAAAGTGCTATGACTCTTTCAAGTTAAGAAGTGTAAGAAGATGATAGAATGGGGCTCTTTTTGTCTCAGGTTCCACTAAGGTGTCAGTGCAATAGACATTGAAGGATACTAATGTGAATGTGAGACAGACCTCCATCCAATACATAGATTTTTAAGAAAATGGTCCTGTAACTCTGTTCCACAATCTTGGATCCCACAGTCAGCTCGAAGCTATAAAAAATGAGAGTATGAGCAGAGTGGGAGGAGATGGTGATAGAGCGTTGCTGGTTCTACTCCTCATTAGAGGGAGGTGGGAAGTGCTACTCTCTGGCCCCAAGTCTAGTAAAGGGACTTCAAAGGGACCCCCTCAGAGAAATTTGAAATTGTTCCCTGTAGCTGCAAAACACTGAAAATGGCATCGTTGCACCTGCCCCAGGAAGCTAATGAAGATGCTGCTTCTCAAAAAACTCACTGTGAGAGTTAACCAGATCTTTGGGGGCTGGTTCAGAATCCCTGCTCTGTGGTTGGGATTAGCTTATAACTTCCAGAGAGGCTGAAGCAAGGAGCATGTGAGTGTTTCTTGTGGACCAGATGTGAGCCCCGTGCAACAGAACTGGATTGGGTTCTACCGTTTTGGGATCTACCCAATAGAGAGGGCTAGGGAAAGAGACTTGGCAGGAAGAGAAAGTGTCCCACGAGGTACCTGGGCCTGAGGAACAGGACCAAAGGACCTCACTCCCCCCACCCCCTTTCCCACTACACACTTCCAGCTAAGCAGGGAAAAAATATAATGCTAGGTCAAATTTGGACTGGCTAGTTTAATTACTGAATTGACACTGTATTTAGAGGACCTACAAGCGAACTGAACAACTTCTGGGTCTGCCAAATTTTCATTTAATGCCACGGAAATGGAGCAATCATGAAGACAGTTTCAGTTACACCAGAAATGGAATTTATTCAACTTCCTGGTTTTAATATGCATATTGATTTCATCAGATTTTTCTTGTTATAGTTGAAGATGCTATGGTTGGTAGTTACTTTCTTTTGTACCAAAAAATAAGCAAATTAATTAATAAATAGTTAATTTCCATCATCCTGGAAATCTATATTAATTAAATATCTTTTTAGTTAATTCTAGAAGTAATTGTTTTTGTAAAAAATTAGTCGACAAATATTAGTAATAGGTCAGGCATAAAACATAGTTGAGAAATTGCTAGAATTATAGGCATACTACATTCTTCCATTCTTCTTGAAAATAATAGAATGTGTTGATAAAAAAAAAAGAAGTAATGATAGCAGGGGGTAGGGAGAGAGCAGAATAGAGAACCCGTGAATTGAAAACTTCAGAGAGAAAAAAGTTTCACGTAAAAATCACCTGAAAATATTCCATGCAGGAATGTCTGTTTTCCTCCTACTTCCCTGGCTGCCCCCTTTTCAGTCTCTTCTGGTTCTTCCTCATCTCCCCAACTTATCAGTGTTGTGTTGATGTGTGTTGAACTCTCCTCTATTCTCTTTACCATCCACTCCTTTGATGACCTCGCTCAGCTTCATCAGTGTAAACATCATTTCTACTCTAACTCCGAAATACATACAGCGCCAGCACCAACCTCTTCTCTGAATTCTGAGCTCATGTCCCCAACTGTTTACTCGACAGTTCAGCTGGATGTGTAAAGGACACCTCTAACGCGACATGTTCAAGCCTGAGGGCCTGACCGCCCAGCCCAATCCTGCCCCTCCCATAGTCTTCTTCAGCTCAGTCAGTACAACTCTGTCTTTTTAGTACTTAACCCACAAACCCTTGGAGTCATCCTTGACTCTATCTTGCACCTTCCATCCATCAGCAAATTCTGTCAGGTCAACCTTCAAAATATGACCAGGATCTGAACACTTCTTACCACCTCCTTTGCTAACCACCTTGGCCTAAGCCACAATCATCTGCTTGGATTGTTGTGTTAGCTTCCTGATTCACCTCCCTGCTTCTGACACATCATACAGGACAATCCCAGTAAAACATAAATCAGATCATACCTCTTCTCTGCTCAAAATCTCCTAAGTCAGTTAAAAGTCAAGATCCTTACAATGACTAGTAAGGCCCCACACATCACATCTCCTACCGTTCCTCTCACTCACTCAGCCCTATGCACTCTGACCTCTTTGCAGTGGCCAGAACTCACCAGGGAAAATTTCAGGGCCTTTGTATTTAGAGTTCTTCACATATATGCACGGCTTACGTTCCTCACCTCTTTTAGGTCTTTACTCAAATTTCACCTTCTCAGTACAGCCTTCTCTGAATACTCTTTGCAATCATCTACACCCCTCCACCCCACACTCCTTATGCTTTATTCTCTTGTTTTATTTTTTCTAAAACACTCATCACCATATAACATATATATATATCTACATATATCTATCTGTATGTAGATATATGTAGATATAGATATGTAGATACATATATCTACATATAGATATGTAGATATAGATATGTAGATATATCTATATATACACTTATCTTGCTTACTTTCTGTCTGTCCAAGCTCCTCGTAAGCTCCATGAGGATGGGGATGTTTTATTTACTGCTATAGTCAGTAAACTATGCCTAGCACATAGTAAATGTTTAATAAATATTTGTCACGTGAATGAATGAAAGAACTGGTATCCATAAGAAAGATAATAAAAAGTAAGCTGAAAGCTTTATTATTTGTTTATGTTATTGTTGTTCTTACCAGACTTAGCCAACTTATTTTGGTCATGGGGAAAAGGTGAGCTGATTGCACCCTATGCCTCAGATTACTCTGTGATCTAAACTTTCCTGTGCCCTTGCCACAAGGCAATATCCACTTCCTTTATCTTTCCCTGCGTCTCTGCTCTTTTCTAAGCACATTAACCACATTTTTATTCTTTGCTTCTTGTCTCCCAACACTCATTCATCCAGCGTTCATTTGGTATTCAGCAGAGTCAAACGTCATGGTGAAATTTGTCTTAGACATGTCCTCTTAGTTTCACCTTAAACTACTGAAATTCACATACAACATGATTTTAGATTGTTGAATATTTGAGTTGAAAATTTTTTGTATATTTGTGTTGAATATTTCTACCTTAAATAATGGCAATTTTTAATCCAACAATTATTTATTGAGTCCCTACTATAGACCAGGCACAGTACTAGAAGCTAAGACTATAACAATAAATAAGACTTCATGTTCTCTATCAACTGTATGCTGTTGGTATATGATTTATAAAGCAACCTACCTATGCACTGAAGCATGTATAAGAAGGCTTCTAATTGAAAATACTGTAAAGATTAGAGTTGTTTTGTGCATTTCAAATGAAAACTTTTAAAAAATGTATATTCCGAGACTCTTGGATTGTCCGAGAATTGAAATAACGAAAAGAGAAGTGAACCATAGAACACAATCAAAAAATATTTTCCTTTTGCTCTTTTGATATGAAATAACTGACATCTATGAAATGCCAAAACTCATAATATCAATAAAAATGAATTAACGAGTTTCAATTTTGAGCATCGAATATTAATTATTGCATAAAAAAACTTGAAATGTCCTGAAGCCCTGTAGTTCATATATGAAAGAAACTTCAGAAGTCTTCAAATTTGGCACTAAACACACTAAAATTGTAACGTCATTTTCAATAACAAATGTGAGACAGGACCGTTTCTAAAATATCAATGATAATTAAAAAAAAACCCTTTTGATCAATTATGCTAGAGAAAAGACTAGATTATCTTTCTATTTTACCCACAGAGAGTGATGCGACTGCTTCATACTACTGCTTCACACCCACTAGGATGGCTATAATTGAAAATACAGACAACAACAAGTGTTACAATGTGGAGAAATTGGCTCCCTATTGGAATATAAAATGGTGCAGCCACTGTAGCAGTAAAGTTAAACAGAGTTACATATGACCCACAAATGCTACTGTAGGTATATACCCAAGAGAAATGAAAACACAACATCCACGCAAAAACTTGTACATGAATGTTTATAGCAGCATTATTCATAAAAGCCAAAAAGTGGAAACAACCCAAATGTCCATCAATTGATGAATGGATCAATATATAAAATGTGGCTTATCCAAATGGTGGAATATTATTTGCCATTAAAAAAAGGAATAAAGTTTTGATTCATGCTGTACATGGCCGAGCTGCACATGAAAGAAACCAGTCAGAAAAAGAACATATATTGCATGAGTCTATTTATATGAAATGTCCAGAATAGGCAAATATAGAGAGACAGAAAGTAGATTAGAGGTTGGCAAGGGCTGAGGGCACTGGAGGAAAAAGAGGATTGACTGCTAAGAGTATAGAGTTTCTTTAGGGAGTGATAAAAATATTCTAAAATTGACTGTGGTAATGATTGCACAAAAACCATTGAATTGTTCACTTCAAATGGGCAAGTCGTGTGCTATATGAATTATATCTCAATAAAGCTGTTTTAAAAAATCATTCCAAAGGAATGATCAAGACTATGCAGCCAAAACACATGGGATATTTTAAGAAGTTAATTAATAAAAATATTGTGAAGGCAGTTAATAAAAATGTGTGATTTTTCTGGAGTTGGTGATGTTTGTGGAATTCGTCAACTTTTTTGAATTTGTATTTGAAATTTTTTCCCATTCTAAATAAATATTCAGTTTGTGCCCAAAAAATAAATAATCTGGTATTTCACACTGGCCTTCAGAAATAGTAACGATTAACTACATGCATGAATAATGCATGAGAGAATTTCAACTTCCTTTTCATTTCTTCGTTTGACCTCCAGTACCTAACATCTTGCCTACTTCATAGTTTCTCTTTCTTTTCACTCCACATACACTAGGCTCATGGGCAGAGTCTAGGGGAGGGAGACAGTAGTGGATAAATATACACCTGCCCATCACTTTTTAGAGGTTACTGCCCATAGCTTTTACCAAGGTGGCTGTTTGTGTATCCTAACATTGAACTTGAGCACACCTGTGATCATTTGAGCTGGGTGCCTGGGATCTCTGGGGGCTGGAGTATCAGAAATGGGGTTCTTACTCTATTTTCAATATTTCAAAAAGCCTAACAAAATATTTACACACAAAGTACATGCTGGAAAATGAAATGTCAATCACTATTTGATTTGCTTTGGGCTTTGTCAACTCAGAAGGAGTTAACACTGGTTAATTTAAGCTAATCAGAATCTCTAACATTTATATCTTTGATTATTAAGGTAAGAAAATGAATTATTATTTAATAGATCACCTTTGTAAGAAAGATCTTAAAACAGTTTTGGATTCAGGGAGAAAAAATAAAAAGTTTCCTGTGTGAAGAAACCGGGAAACATATTACTGTTGCTTAATTTTTGAAATGACCCTTTATTGAACATTTACTACTGGGCCAGGAACTCTACATACTGTCATGCTAATAACAATTCTGCAAGGTATTATTGCCCTCATATTATAATTGAAAAAAACAGAGGCTCAGGTTACAGGTGTCTATTCTCAGATTCCTTAACTAGGAATCCACCAGGCCAGTTATCAAGTCCCAGGTAGCAACTATATTTTCTACATGGTCTTACTCCTAATTTTTTGCCAACAAAGTCATCAGACCCCAAGGTTCAAAGAAGGCTGGAATTTACTGGGAATAAGCACACAGGGATTATTTTCTTGGAGGTATTTCTGTAGGATGTAGGGGGGAATCTGTAAAGGAGAAATATACTCGAGTAACTTGGGTGCTTTAAAATGTACACATCTGACCAAACTGCTGCTTTGGCTTGGGGAACATGGACCGAGATCATTTTTCAAAAGTTGTAATGGTTTTGTATAAATGCATCCATTCCCTCATTCTGGTTCCTCTGATAGGTGCCACTCGCTGACTGATAGATGTGAATGGGGGCAGTCAAAGCAAAAGTAGGAGACTTCTGTGCCTCATTGCATTCTGACCTGGTGGGCTGGTCAAGGAACTTGACCCTTCATCCCCAACTCAAAGCTTGGCCATGTTAGTCACTTTCCTTTATTTGGGCATCTTCTATCGGTCACAAGAAATAAGACTAGTCTTCGTGACATTAAAGCTCTTACAGAAACATACCATTAGCATCATGCAATTGATAACATGGGGTTCTACCTCCAGGCGCTAGGATCTGGCAAGCATTGAACTCCACAAAGGTGAACCATCCTTTGCTCTAATAGCCTTTACAGAGGGCGGCTTTGGGTCTTCTGCCCCCTGTGTCAGAGGAGGGCGCCTTTCCGGCCCCTGCCCCTGCCGCACACCATCAAGGGGAAGACGAAAAAAGGCACCAGTCTGTGGCACTTTCGATTGAAACTGCAGTTTTGAAGTGAGCTATCGCCCAGCGCGCACATTCGTTGTGGGATAGTCTCGAGACGAGACAGCAGGGCGAATGTGGGTGCTTGTCCTCCGAGGCGGGGTCCGCCTCGAGGAGAATGGATCTTACATGGATCACCCATGGAGCTCCCTCAGAATCAAATAAAGCACAACACCCACCCAGGAGGCCACCGCCTGGCTGCCTCGGACCCCGAAAGCACCCGTGCGCGCGCGTTCCGGGACCATGCGGGACGGTGCCCAACTCGCAGCTTCCCCTACTTGGCCCTTCTCAGAGGAAACACCAACGAAAGCGCCCCTCGCTTTTCTCAAGGTGGGAAAACTGTCAGGGAGCAAAACAAAGCAACAGGCAGGTTTCACCAGGCAGAGGGTGAGCGCGTGGTGCTCGCAGGCGGTGAAAAGCCCCCTCGGCCTCCCCTGCCCGCTCCACCCCTTCCTGGCAAGCCGGCCCCCGACTCCCTCCCCTCCAGGGGGACTGGGCCCCCGCTCCGTCCAAGCCTCCCCCACTTCTTCCTTTCCCCCTCCCAACCTCTCCACCCTTTCCCATCCCGGGGATCCTCCCCTCTCCCCCCGCCCCCTCCGGCCCCAGAGGCCACTCCCTCCATCCCCTTTGCTTCCCTGCCCCACTCCACCCCGCTTCTGTCACCCCCGGGGCACTAGCCCCTCCGCCCCCGCCCCGCCCACCCCCGCTTCCCCGCCCCCTCCCTGCCCCCGGACGCCGGCCCCGCCCACCTCCTCCTGTCGCCTTCGCTTTGATACGGCCGCGGGCCCGGCCGGCAGCCTCCGCCAGGGTGCGCGCCGTCGCCACCGACGCCGCGGGGCTCCTCTCCCGCAGCCCCTCGGCAGTCCCGGGAGCCAGAGCCCGAGCGCGCGGCGCCCGCCGCCTGCCCGCCCGCCCGATCTCCCGCAGTCGCGCCCTGAGGCTCCCGGCCCGGCGGCGATGGAAGATGGAAGGAAGGAGTGCTGCGGTGAGGCTCCAGACCGCCGGGGCGGGGGCGCGCGGGGTCGCTCGCGGTGCTCGGCGTCCGGTCGGGATCGGGGTTTGCTGGGCTTTGTCGCTCCACAGTTCCTCAGGGTCCCTTGGCTACTTGTGTTTTTGTCTTGACGTCAGGATCTGGTGGCGATTTTCCTTTTAACCTTTATTTTCTTTGTTTGTTAGGAGCCCAGGAGGGTCAACTTTGTCGTGTTAAGGTTTAGGGGGGGTTTTAACTGAGCTCTCCGCTTTGTAAACGTAAGACTTGGGGGAGAAGACTGAGTACTCATTCTTGCTTAATGGTCAAAAGAAGGAAAGCATTAAAGAGGACCTGATGTGCCGATTTTACTCTGCCAGGTCAGCTCTTGTATTTAGGGACTATCACGTTTCTCTGTCAGAAAGGAAAAAAAAGAAAAACCCCACAAACTTGCTTTAGCGGACAAGGGAAGATTATTCGGTCTAATATTCCCAGTAGCTTTTGAAGACATTCATTCTATTTCACATGCACTTAACTTTATCCGCTGTTTTCAGGTTTAAATTCTGGCAAATGATGTTCTGAGATTAAAACAACAACAGGTTAACATTTAGAGAACAGTAGCTTCAGAGTGTTGTCGGTGACCTAAATTAATAAATGTTTAGTTTTACTGTTTCCCAGAGGATGCAGTGGGCATTACGATGTCATTTTCCAGAGACTGGTTTGACCAACAGTGAGATCCAGGATTTCCACTCCGGAATAACTCTTGAGTGGGTCCAGGTCTGGAATATTACTTTAAGTGGGATTCTGGGAACAAATGCTTCAGTTCGTGAACTGTAATTGAATACAGTATATGCAAAGGATTTTGCAGAGCCCAGTAGCCAGGTAAGACAGGATTTCTGCTGTGAAGGAGCTTGCTTTCTAGTAGGAGAGACTTCTGCAAAGGTTATGATGAAGGAACCCAGAGGAGGAATTTCTGGCGTAAAGGCTTGGAAGTCCTCTGAGAAGAGCTGGCAGTTGAACTGGACCTTAAAGGAGAGGGTTTGGCAGCCTTTTTTTTTTTAGTGTGCGTGGAGGGTGTTCCCTGCTAAAGGAAAGGAAATGCACTTTCTGTCCTCTTCCAATAAATGCCTTATCATCCTTTCTTAGATTATTTACAGATTGAGATATTCTTTTAAAAGTCATTACATTTCTCTTCAGCACTAAAAAATGCAGCATGATCAACAGAACCAATAAAACAATGCAAAATAAATTTAAACCTTCCCAACCAATTTTTAGTGGCTTGGTGCAAGTCCTTCTACAACTTTCTTATATCCATCCACAAATCATATTACAAATATGTGATTTTTTCTTGTTTGTATTTTATTAATATACACTTTTTTTTTGTGCTAAAGGGAGCAGAGTGGTACCATGGAAAGCGCTTGGACTAGTAGGTAGGACACCTGGCTTTTAGGTTTTCTCACGGCAGGGTGAATTTTTGCCACTGCCTTAGGCAAATCATTTACCACTGTAGCTAAAATTTCCTTCTCTATAGGATGAGGGGATTGGGTAGATGTTCTCTCAGAGCCGTCTAGCTGTACCATATTATGGTTTCATGCCTAAACGTGTATGCGTTTGGTGATGCACTCTTAATTTCACATTCTGAATATCTCAGTTTGTATGTTCTGTGATTGGACCCGCGCTCTTATCTTGGCAGTTGAATGTGGGAAAGTGATTAAAACTGCAAAGCTAAAATAACTTTATTTTAAGGTTAGATTCCACAGTTGAATCTTTTTTTTTTTTTTAATGCAAGCATAAGGGGCTTGATTCACAAATCTGAATGTGTGTTGGCTTTAAGAAGTTTTGTTGGCACTATTCACTTCATTTGTGACCAAAGAGAATAATACATGCTTTACTATACACATTGAAGAAGTTCAATTTTGCTTTTAATTAAAGTAAATACTAACAATTAAAAAAATGGATACCTTGGAAACCCTTACAGGTTAGTAAATCTTGGGAATTTGGAAATAAAAATAAGATAGAAAATCAGCACACTGAAAAAGGAAAATTCAGAGATACTTTCTATCAACGGCTGTATTCACTTTCTAAAACCTTGATATTGATCTATTTGTTTGCTAATCCTGATGGAAAGTGTGTGAGTGGGATTTAGCCTGTCACTACATTAAAAAAACATGTCCAAAGCATTACTACTTTTAGAGGTGATTTTTTTTCCTTTAGTAATTCTGAAGTCATCTGTCACGCATTATTCATAAACTAAGACACCAGTATGGTAATAGGCTAATCTCAGTCTTGGTTAAGAAATGCTGAAGCAAAAACCGTGTGAACATTACAATGTGTGTGTGCTTTGGCATACAGACTGGTTCGTTTGAGATTTACTTTGTCGTCATTTGGCAATTACAAAAAGAAGGTTTCTTTGGACTTGGATTGGATTAGGAGGTGTGTAATGGAAGGTGATCCTTCCCAATTTTTAGAAGTAAATCCAGACATGATTGAGGTTTAGATGGTCTGTGAAAAATAATCTGAGGATTGGTATGTGACCATAATCTGCTTACCTGAGAATATGAATCAGGCTCTGTAGTTCTGTGTAATCTCGAATCACTGCCTCTTTGGAAGTTCTCAACATTCAGGGATTCTTCCCCTGCAGTCTGGGCCAAGCATAGCCATCCGTGGCTTCCCTTTGCTATAAGTGGAGATGTTTTCACCTTGAATACTGCCCCTCAGTTCTTCCTGAGTTGTTTTACAGTTAAACTAGCCTCATGTTATTTTAGGGGAGAACAGGATCCAGATGAAATTCTCCAGAGCATTTGTTTGGAGTGTCCACATCTGGGTAGTTTATGTTGTTTGTGATTTTGTATGCAGACTCAGAGATTTGCTGGAAAGAATTTCAGTGGTGGCATTATTTTTTGAGAGTGTGTCCCTTTATACCTTTCCTGTGTTTCCAAGTTACAAGACCATCTCCCAAAGACATTTTTCACATGCTCCAGATTTAGTAGTGTTAGTTGTAGTGACAAGTGGCAGTGTCAACCACTGTTGCAGTTTATTGTGGAGAAAAAGGCTATGTTGCAGCATTAGTTATTAACAAGTTATTCTCATCCAAATTGCCAAATTTCCATGCCTGGTTCAAAAATAAGGTATGACTCCTATCATTGCTATGTTATCTTATTTATATAAAAATAGCACATGTGCCTGCAGTCCTTGTTTTTCACTGGGCCCAGAAGGTCAACAAACTGGGACCCATTGGTGCTGGGTGAGCAGGGACTTACTCTGTTGACACTCGAGGGCACTGAGGTGGTAGAACATTTTCTCTCTTGGGAATTGCTTAAATGTGAACAACCATCTAGTTTGAAATTCCCTTTCTCTGGCCACAAATCAGTGAGATGAACAATTTGTACATGTTGATGGATATTTTAGAAGTTCATTATTGGAGTTTAGGATTTAGTGGGAAAGTGAACATTTTGACTTGATCCTGGAGCTCTTTTTCTGCATAGTTATTTTCATGTGGGTTGTCTGAGAAGCATTTTCCTTTAAGTTTCATCTTAAGTCCTAACTTTCAGAAAATGCTTAAGTGATGGTTTCAGGCATAGTGCATTGTTAACAATCACAGCAAATATTTATTGAGATCTTATTGTGTGCTTTAACACAATTACCTCCTCTAGTCCCCATGACAACTCCATGAGATCAGTACTGTCATTATCTCCATTCTGAAGTCTGGAGAGGTTCAGTGGTAGAGCTGAGATTTA
>NW_011888789.1:16278663-16283925 GCF_000151845.1 Pteropus vampyrus
CACGCTTTTTTGAATTTCGATTTTCAACAGTGCTTATTTTCCAAGAAGTTATCTGATAGGCACAGTATAGATTGAGCCAGAGGACACTGAGGGAAGGGGAGATCTAGGTGTAAGGTGAGCAGCACAGACAATGCAATTAGATGATTGCCGCCTTTGTGATTATATTATTTTCTAGCAAAATTTCATAGGGGAAATACTGAGAAATGGCACAGGGTCTGTGATCTTCCAGGGCATCTCCCCTGACCTTCCTTTCACATTTCTAAAAGCTACAAGTAGTGGGTATTTGAAGAAGCAAGATATTTCCTTGGGGCTGAAACTTTTCATTTGAATATGAGTTCCTTTGGGGCAGAAGTTTATGTTTTTCAGCTTCATTTCTTGTGGCTCTAAAGGGTCCATGAGCTGCTTATCCCACCTACTGATGCTTACTTTTCCCTGTGGAAATCTCTCATATAGAAAAAAAATCCCATTGTTTTTATGAGCTAATATCTGGCAGAAATCAAAGTACAGACAATATGCTTTTCATTCATTCAGCAAATGTTAAGTACTTACTGTGTGCCAAGCTCTGTGTTAGGCTCCAAAAACCCTGTCCACTGACCACTAAGAAAAACTGCCAAGAAAATTCAGAGGCTCTTGGCTCATATTTCTGAGAGTCAAACCTTACAGTTTGTAAATACTAAAACTATTGTGTCTAAGAACTTTGAATTTACAAACTTTCATAGAATCAGTGAAGTCACTCTAAATCAGTGTTGTTCAATAGAACTTTAATACTCTGGTGGAAATTTTGTATATCTGTGCTCTTCAGTGTGGTAGACAGTAGCCATGTGTAGCTATTGAGACCACTTGAAATGTGACAAAGGAGAGTTAAGAACTGAATTTAAATTTTTATTTAATTTTAATGAATTTAAGTAGCCTCATGTGGCCAGCGGCTAATATTTTGGACAGCACAGCTCAAGAGTGAAATGCTTTAATGAAGGCATTGGCTGTCCTAGGCAGTCATTTCCCACTTGACCATCTGGTTGCTAGTGGTATGTTTACCAACTGGGCTTTGCTAAGTTTTGAGTTTTGCACGTATTTATCCCATCAGTCTGAAAAGTACAAAAGCAGCGAGAGTGTATGGAAGCATGGAATTTTAATGGAAATGAAAGAGGAAATAAAATCATTGAAAACGATGAGAAGAAAAATGTATTCAACAGTAGGAACTATTCTGAAAAAAAAAAAAAGAATCGTGAAACAGTGTGTAGTTGAGAATACTCAGCGAGATGGAAGAAAAGCTTTTGATAAAATGGAAAAACTTAAGTGTCTGGCTGAGAATCCACTATTATATCAGTTCAAGAGATGGCTGTTAGTTGTTTGAGAACTTACAGAGATGGCAAGTATGCTGTAGTTTAGCAGTCCCCAACCATTTTGGCACCAGGGACTGGTGCTCCTGTGAGAATCTAATGCCTGATGATCTGAGGTGGAGCTAAGTCGGTGATGCTAGCGCTGGGGAGCAGCTGCAAATAGATGCAGCTTCGATAGATCGCCATTCACCTCCTGCTGTGTGGTACCGACCTGTGGCAGTCCTCGGCCTGGGGGTTGGGGACCACTGCTGTAGTAGACCATTTTTGCAAGCTGTGGATAGAACCATAGCTTTAAGCCTTGTTTGAATCTGCATAGCATCACAGTGAGTATCCGGGTGTGTAATGCTGGATATCTAAGGACTAAAGTCTTTCCTGGGACACCTGCAAAGCATTCTTGGAGGCCCAATTGATTTTCGGTGTAGATGAAGCTGACTGAATAGCATAAATATTGTCAAGGCGTGTGCCTGATTTTAAAACTACATGGTTGTAGAGGTGCTTCTGTACCACAGTTAGAGAGAGAGGACACACTAAGACTGGAATGGAGAAAAAAACTCTTACTCTTTATCCCTAAATACTTTTTAGTAACAAGTCTGGGAGGTAGACAGCCACATTTGCAGGCTCCAGGGTTTCTCCAAGGTCAGATATACAGAAATAGCCTTGAGTTTAGCATGTGAGAAATCATGAGAGAATTCTCATGATTTGGCCTCTGTTGGAATACATTTCAGTTTTGAGTTTTGTAACTTGTTAAGACAGTGATATCAAGGGATGACAATGTAAAAATATGGGGATGGGAAGATGAGAAATAATAACATGTATTCTGTATTTGTTATGTGCCAGGCACTGTGTGAAACAGTGTGTGTGTGTCTGTATATGTGAATTTATATCTTCTTACATGTTCTTTACAATATTGTAAGATAGATGGCATCCTCAATTTTAGAGCATGAAATCGAGGCTCACGGGATTTTTTTAAAAAACAACTTTATTGAGATAAAATTTGCATACCACAAGTGTACATTCAGCGTACATTAAAGTGTACATTCAGTGATTTTTAGTATGTTCACAGAGTTATGCACACATCACATCAAGATCAAATTTAGAGCATATTCATCACCCCTAAACAAATCGGGACCCATTAGCTTCTATTCCCACTATTGCCCCCATTGTCTGACCCAGACAATCACTAATCTACTTTCTGTCTCTATGGATTTATTTCTTCTGCATATGTCATATAAATGGAATCATACAATATGTGGCCTTTCGTGATTGGCTTCTTTCATTTATCATACTGTTTTTGACGCTCATTCATGTTGTAGCACGTATTAGTACTTCATTTTCATTGCTGAAGAATATTCAATTGAATAGACAGGCCACATTTTATTT
This sequence comes from Pteropus vampyrus, assembly GCF_000151845.1. Taxonomy (NCBI): domain Eukaryota; kingdom Metazoa; phylum Chordata; class Mammalia; order Chiroptera; family Pteropodidae; genus Pteropus; species Pteropus vampyrus. The sequence continues at coordinate 16,281,384 of NW_011888789.1, forward strand.
ATTCATTCATCAGATGATGGGTTGTTTCCACTTTTTAGTTATCAGGAATAATGCTGTGTGAACATTCATGTCCAAGTTTTTGTAGGGACATATGCTTTCATTTCTCTTGGGTACATACCCAAGAGTACAATTGCTGGTTAAACTCTATGTTTAACACTTGGAGAAATTGCCAAACTGTTTTTCACAGGGGCTACACTGTTTTACATTCGCATCAGCAATGCATGAGAGTTCTCATTTCTCCACATTTTCATCAGCACTTATTTTCTGTCTTTTACCCATCTTTGTGGGCATGAAGTGGTATCTCACTGTGGTTTTGCATTTCCCTGAAGATGTCGAGCATTTTTTCATGTGTTTGTTGACCATTTGTGTACCTTCTTTGGAGAAATGTCTATTTAGATCCTTTGCTTCCTTTTTAAAATTAGGTTGTCTTTTCAAATTTAGTTATTTGTCTTTTAATTATTGAATTGTAAAAGTTCTTTATATATTCTGGATACAAGTCTGTTGTTAGATATATGCTTTGCAGAAGCCTTCTCCTTGGGTTGTGTTTTCACTTTCTTCTTCCTGTCTTGTTGAAGCAAGTGAGATCATAAGCAAAGCAGGGGAGAGCTAAGACACTTCTAGGCCCTCACATAAATGCTGAAGTCATTTGACAAAACGATTCGTAAAATGAATATCATTCTTTTTGTTTTTGGCTGGAAGAAAGGATAGATTTGACTTTTGCTTGGGCTAAGCTGCTTGAGAGGATTGCAGATCACTGAGGAGACTTTCATGTGTATCGAATGGAAATTTTGGAAGTCGTTTCTCTGGAGACTTGTATGTACAGAAAATAGTTCTTTCCTCCTGGATTAGACAGAGAACTGCTTGAAGGGAAGAGGACACCTACCTATAAGATCCCTCTTGATCTTTTTAGGTTCCATAACTTTATGACCTAAGTAGTATTTCCCAAACTTGTCTGTCACTAGAATCACCTGGTTTCAGATTTCTTGAGCCTCCTGAATTCAGGTTCAGGTCCAGTAGTTCTGAAGTGGCATATTTCATAATCATCCCATATCATTCACATCAGGAATACCTGAGAAACTCTGATCTAAACTGGTGATAATAATGACCTTTTAGTGGTTGCCCTAAGAACTTAATTAGATCTCTATAGTGGGTGTGGTCAACAGGTGGCAAACATCCCTCACTGAGGTTGATTATAAAGAGCCGATCCAGCCAGTCTGGCTACTTTGCTTACTGTAGCTACTGACTTTGATCCAAGGCAACCCAAATGCTCTTCCTCTCCTGTCATATAGTAGAGAAGGTTTCACCATAAAAATTTAAACCAGATTCACAAACATTTTCAAGTCGTAAGGTTGCCAGCACCATCTCAAGGGTATTTCTCCCTCCCCTTTTCCTTTCCTTTAAGATATGTTCATATTTTCTTGACATTGCTGAATCCCTGGAGGCTTCTCGTAGCTACACATCTCTGTGAAACCCGATGGCGAGAAAAAGGCGTGGAAAGAAAAATAGATTGCATTTTATATAATCCTTACTCTTTACTTATTTTGGGTTGTTGGTCAGGTTCTCCTAAAGGGCTTGATAAATGTAAGATTGGACCAGCTCCTTTTAACAGGGAAAGGGCGATGCCTTTGATTGCTCTTCTCTTAAAGGATATTCTATATCACCAAGCAAGTAGCAGTGCCAGTGTTGTGGTTAGAGTGTGGCCTTGAATTTCATGGTGTGATTGGCATCCTGGCTCTGCCACCTTCTAGCTGTGTTACCTTGGGTAAGGTATTTTAATGTCTCTGTGCCTCATAGCCTCATTATCTCATGGAATACCGTGCTTAATGGTTGGGGGCTTAGAGCAGTACCTACAGCAAAGAGGTAGTAAACCAGTAGGACAGTAAATGGGGCCCGGATAGTAGGTTATATTTACCTGGTAGGTAGGAGGTAGAATTATTTCTATTCTTAAAGTTACACAGCTATTAAATGGTAAAACTGTGACTGCCTGTAGGAATGCCGTGTAGAAGCCAAGAGGAAAACTCTAGTATTTTTTGTGGTGCTTTGGTACTTAATAGTCACTCAATAAATGTTTGTTCAATGAATGAGAACCAGCCCAGGCTGTTTAAGAGCTAAGCCCAGGAACCCTCCCATGAATGTTTGGACAGAGTTGGTGCTCTGACATTTAGCCTTGTCTCATGGTAGAGCAGAATTTCTAGAGTCAGCAGGATTTCTGGCCTAATCATTTTTTGCTATTGGCTTAATTGTGGGTCTTGTTGCATCTCCTGTTTTGAGAAAGTGGAATTTTCTCCACTTGGCAGATAGTGTTTATGGGCTGCTTTTAGAGCTCCAGGTGTATGACTTTCATTATAGCTTCCTTGCAAATGACAACCTAGGGCACAAAAGATAAGAGTAATGTGTTACTGTGAATTTCTTCACACAGGCCTTTGCCTTCTGGCAGAGGCATCTAAAAGAGTAGATAAAGGCTAGGGCTGTGTTTGCCTGGTGTGATGTAACGGTTTCAGAGACCCGTTTCATTTATTTTTTTGATTTTATCATATTTTTT
>NW_011888789.1:16285090-16295523 GCF_000151845.1 Pteropus vampyrus
GCATTACCAAAGTCTAACACAACAATAACACATTTTTTTCCTCTCATACTTGAGTCCAGAGGTTCCCTGTAAGTGGGTTACGCCCAGATTTTATACACCATTAAAATATTAAGTGCTGTGTGCTTTGTGTTATAATTTCTCTATCATTTGAAGGCATCAAAGTCCATTATATTGGGGTGGCTACTTTCTCCTGCTTCTGGAAGGGTGGACGTATTGAGACCATCTTTTCAATGTGCTCTGGTGAAGCGAGATCTAAGGTTTTGAGAAATCCTAGTACCTTGGAGTGTTTTAGAGCATCTCTCAGTTTAGGGAACTATTTCTTTATAATTAGATTTTGTATGAGGTTAATTTTAACTATCAAATTGGAGCAACTTTGTTTTTTCCACAATATCTGAATATGTATTTGCATACAAAGTGCCTATTAAAATACAACCCTTTTAAAAGGCTACAAAGTATATACTATAATAGATCCTATGTCTCTCATTAATTCATATATTCATTAAACATATATTTTTTGAGTGCCTCCTATATACCAGGCTTTATTTTAGGTATTGGGTATATAGTGCTCAACAAATAGGCAAAAAAAATCTTACTCTTGTAAAGTGAGATAGACTGTGTGTGTGTGTGTGTGTGTGTCTATGTGTGTGTGTGTCTGTGTGTGTGTGAAGTACTTTGGGGGAAAAATAAATAGAGAAAGGAGAGAGATTAGGATGGGAGGAGTTGCAATTATAAATAGGATGGTCAAGGATGACCTCACTGAGGTGACTTGTGTTGAAAGGCCTGAGGAAAGAGAAGGGAGTCATGTGACTGTCTAGGGGGAAGAGTGCTCCAAGAGGAGGGGACGGCAAATGCAAGTCCTGAGGCCAGGCCATGCTTTTGAATGAAAGGAACTGTAAAAGACCAGTGTGATGGAGTAGAGTGATCAGGGAGGAGAGCAGACACCAGTTCTTGTAAGTTCTCTGGTCTTGTAGGCTGTTGTAAGGGCTTTGGCTTATATTTAGAGTGAGCAGAAAAGCTGATGGAAAATTTCAAAGATGTGACATGATCTGGCTTATGTTTTAAGAGAACACATTACTGCTGTGTCCCATGAGACTAGACTTAAGTAGGGAAGGGCAGAAGTAAGGAAACCATTTAGGAGGTTATTGCCATAACCTAGGTGAGCGATGGTAATGGCTGAGACCAGAGTGGTATGTTTTGAAAGAAGAGTGAGGAAGAGTTCCTAATTGAATGTGAGACGTGAGTGAGAGAGCTCAGCGGTGAATTGCAAGGATTTTGGTTTATGCAGCTTGAAGGATAGAGGTGCATTAAGTAATATAGGGTGAAGCTGATTCAGGGGAATGATCAGGAGCTCAGTTTTGGAGATGTCCAGTATGCAGTTGGATATCCTCGTCTGGGTTTGCGAGGAGGGGTCTGGGCGGAGATAAACATTTGTCAGACTGCAGAGACTGGACCAAACCACGAGGCAGCGATTGCAGATAGAAAACGAGGTTCAGAACCAAGAACGAGGAAAAGCTGCTAATGAGGGAGGAGGAAAACCAGGGCAGTTTGGTGTCTTTGGGGCCAAGTGAAGAAACTGTTTCCAAGAGGATGATTCCCAAGAGATGAAGTGAAATGAAGATCGCGAGTTGACTTAGGGATTTAGCGTAGGGAGGTCAAGACCAGAGAACTTACAAGAACTGGTGTCTGCTCTCCTCCCTGATCACTCTACTCCATCACACTGGTCTTTTACAGTTCCTTTCATTCGAAAGCTTGACAGCAGCAGTTTTGGTGGAGTAGTGAGGACCACGAATTGCTTGGTGAGGGTTCAAGAGAGAATAGAAGTAGAGATATGGAAACATCCAATGTGGACAAATATTTTGAGGATTTTTGCTGTAAAGCGAGGGTGAGAAATATAGCCGAAGGTAAAGTGAGGTCAAGAGGGATTTATAGGGGAAAATAACAGTATGTTTGCTGATGGGAAAGATAGTTCAGGGGAAAAAAGGAATGATCCTTCATGTCATAGCATAATTCCCATTTAGGAGAATTTGGTTTAGTTTAAAACAGCTAAAATCATTTAGCTTTCTATTATAAACACAAATTTTTGTTAATGTAGTCTATATTTTCAACAAAGTTCTTATTTTCCCATCTCCATCAAAAATCAAAACTTTTTATTTTGTCTGAGGCTTTAAATAAATTATTTTTTGGTACGGATAGTTTGTTTATATTATTCAACTAATGCAGTCCCTAGTTCTGCACCAGTATGCATGGGCTTGAGGTACCCTCCGTTCACAAACTTTCAGTAACCGATGACTCTTTTTAGAAGACTTTATTTTTTCAGAGCAGTTTTAGGCTCACAGCAAAACTGAGAGGAAGATACAGAGATTTCCCATTAACCCCCTTTTTCCCCACATTCATAGCCTCCCCCATTATCAACATTCCTCATTAGAGTGGTACATTTATTACAGTTGATGAACCTAATGACACATCATAATCACTCAAAATCCATTGTTTACATTAGGGTTTACATTACTCTTGGTGTTATATATACTATGGGTTTGGACAACTGTATAATGATACGTATTTACCATTATAGCATCACACAGAATATTTTCATTGCCCTAAAAAGCCCTCTGTGCTCTGCCTATTCATTCCTCCCCTCTACCCTAGCCCCTGGCAATCACTGATCTTTTTATTGTCTCTGTGGTTTTGACTCTTCCAGAATATCATATGGTTGAAATTATTCAGTGTGTAGTCTTTTCAGATTGGCTTCCTCTATGCCTTTTCATGGCTTGATAGCTCATTTGTTTTTAGTGCTGAATAATATTTCATTGTTTGGCTGTACCGTAGTTTATTCATCCTTTCACCTACTGAAGAACATCTTGGTTACTTCCACGTTTTGGCAATTACAAATGAAGCTGCCGTAAACATCCATGTGTAGGTTTTTGTGTGTACATAACTTCTTTGGGTAAATACCCAGAAGATGATTGCTGGATCATATGGTAAAAGTACGTTTAGTTTTGTAAGAAACTGCCAAACTGTCTTCTAAAGCACGAGTCCACCCCTGGGCCGTGGATCAGTATAGGTCCGTGGCCTGTTAGGAACCAGTGGGTGAGTGGCAGGTGAGCTAGTGAGCAAAGCTTCATCTGTATTTGCAGCCACTTCCCAGCACTAGCATCACTGCCTCAGCTCCACCTCAGATCATCAGGCTTTAGATTCTCATAGGAGTACCAGTCCCTGGTGCCAAAAAGGTTGGGGACCACTGCTTTAAAGTGACTGTATCATTTTCCATTCCCACCAGCAAAGAATGAGCGTTCTTGTTGCCCCACATCCTCACCAGCCTTTAGTGGTATCAGTGTTCCTGATTTTCGTCATTCTAATAGGTGTGTAGTGGTAACTTATTGTTTTACCGATGACTTCTTTAGCTTTATCTCAGATGATAATTCCCCACCCTCCTTTAAGCGTGTATAACTCCTCTGAGTTTTCCAAGAATTTATTCAGTCAATAAAATACTCCTTGCTTGCATTGTACATATAAGGTCCTGTGTTTACAGATAGCAACCACAGGGAAACAAATGGGAACCAGGAGGTAAACGCCTCTGGATCTTCTCTGTGCATGCTGTATGCATCACCTGGGGATACTGTTGAAATATAGATTTTGACACTAGGTTTGGGGTGGGGCCTGAGATCCTGCATTCCTAATAAACTCCAAAGTGATGCCAGTAATGCTGGTACACCTCATACCTCACTTTGAGTAGAAAGATATCAGAGTACTACTTCTCAGCTTATTTTGTTTCCCCTAAGTTTTGCTCATGTTTTGTTCTCTTCCTCCTTTCTCTTATTTCTGCACTGGTCCTCTCTGGCAGGACCTTATGACTCTCAGAATGTACATTTTAGTATCATCCACCTTCCAATCCTTGCGTTTTTATTGGTCTGTGCAAAAATGCTACTGGCTTCTGTTTAGTTATTAGGTAGCTGAAGAGACTCAAGGCAAGTTTCATTCGTATTACCTGCAGAAGCCCAGACTTCGGGGTCTTATTTGAATCCCGAGGCCATTTTCCTCCTAGGTTCTGAACACCTACCTGCATGTGTGCTGTAAGACCCACAGGCAAAGTCCCAGCACTTGAGCCATTTTGCCAGTTCAAGTGTGTTCAAGTTTTGTCAGCTGTCTATTGCTCTGGACACTTGCAAGCTAAGGCTAACTCTCTTGATGGAGGTCAGTTGCTAAGCTGTGTTATGTAAGTAAATCTGGTCAGCTTATGAAAAATAGAGCATATCTTTTCCATTCACCATATTCTGATAAAAGCTTCTCAGATGTCTCTAGAATTTAAAAGGTACTTATCAAAGATTCTTATTATTTTTTTGATTGGGGAGGAATTTGAAATTAATTATATATGAACTCTGAAAATTCACTTAAGTTCTACATTTAGTTTCTGCTATAATTTAGATCATATATCTTGTCCTGAATTTAATTTTCACGAGCCGCATTTTTTTGGATCATCTATATCAGTGCTTTCCAATAGAAATATGTGATTTATATATATAATTTAAAATTTTCTAGTAGCTACCTTAAGTAAAAAGAAACAGGTTAAATTAATTTAAATAATATATTTTATTTAACACCATATAACCCAAACATTGTCATTTCAATATGTAATTGGTATAAAAATTATTAATGAGATAATTTATATCCTTTTTCCCATACTGAGTCTAGGATATATGGCATATATTTTATATTCACAGCACATCTACCATATTTCAGGTGCCAAATGGCCCCATGTGGCTATTGTATCGGATAGCGCCGATTTATGTGCAAAGCAGTTGCAGGTATAATAAGCGCGGTGTTGTTTGTACCTTTATTTCATCATTCTCTGTGAATATTATACACTATTTGCTGTAGTGATAGCATTGATGGTTAGTTAAACGTTAAAATTAGGATAGAATTTTTTACATTCATTTTAAAATCTAAGTTAATAGGTGAGTGTATGGAAAAAATTTATTCATTAATACTAATGAATAAATATGCAGAACACAGTAAGCTGCTGATTGACTTCAGTAATGGCTGTCAGAGGTGAGGGTCTATATACATTAAAAATGGCTGAGACTTTCAAATGATAAGTTTCGCAAATTATTTAGGATAATTTCGCCTCTTTAGGTAACTCCAGAGTAGTAGTTAAAACTGTAATTTCACTGAGTTTTGAAAGGTGAGGCACGCTATCCCAAATACACTTCATAACCATTTTCATTTGATTTACGTAAACCCCCATAAGGTGAGTAGGGACTGCTATAACTCACATTGTACAGATTGGGAACCAGAGAGACCAGAGAGTTTAGAAATTTGCCCCAGGTCATGCAGTGGGTAAACTGTGGATGTAGGATTTGAATTACAGAGGTTCTGAGTCCAGAACTTATTCTCTTAAAGTCTGTACCAAACTGCTTTCCTCAGTATATCTTACCCACGGATCTTTAAATTGCATGATTGAGGGGTAGAGTAGGGATTGCTTGTGTGTTCTGGAAACTTGAGTATAAGTTAACTCTTTAAGTAAATCATATCCTGTTTGCCATTAATTTGCTTTAATTTCAGAGTTATCTTGATTTCTGACTGATCGCCATTTTAAATTGAGCCTTAACACTTTATCTCTCTGCCTAACTCTGACCTGGAGGAACAACAGCAAATAATATGTAAGGCAAACCTTCAATGTAATAGAGAACTAGAGCTTACAGCTTGATTGGGGAGATAATGCTTTAATACTAATGAATTATTATTATAACTCATTATTAACAGGAATCACATTATCAACAACCATTTATTGAGTCATTACTACAGGCCAAGCATTGTGCTAGACCTCTGTGCTCATTATCTTATTTAATCATTAACATGATGCTATAAGGTTGGTTTTATGTAAATAAGTGCCAAAAGCAGTGCCATCGCAGTCTAAAGCAATTAGATTCTGTGAGGATTATTGTATTTGATTCTGGGTGTTACATTTTAAGAGAGACATTAATAATGAAAGGGAATCAGGTAGTTAGTTGAGTGGTAAGAAAATCATGCAATGTTAGGAGAGATTATAGAAACTAATCTTTAAGCTAACAAATCAAGACTTAGTGGATGTAATAGCTGTTTTTAAGTATTTGGAATAAGAAATACATTTAAAGAAATCTGACTACAGAAAAGGAATATTTTTATTCTGTCTTTCCCCAAAGAACATGGAAGAGAAATTTACAGAATAGCAGATTTTTACTTCAAAATAAGAAAGTACTGCCTCCCCCTCCGACGTGGCTCGAGCTGAAGGCACACAGGCCAGAGACACTGCAGACAATGGACCCCGAGCACCTCAGAGGCGGTGAACAACAGCTCTTCAAGTCTGCAATAAAAAACGGCCCCCAGTAAAACTACCTTGCAAAAAAAAGCAGAATAGAAAAAGTAGAAGAGTTGAAACAGCAGAGCCTGAAGAATTTGTGGTCGAAGAAGTACTAGACCAAAGCGTACTGAATGGGAAAGTGGAGTACTTCCTAAAGTGGACGGGATTCACAGATGCCGACAATACTTGGGAACTGGAAGAAAATTTAGATAATCCAGAGTTAAGTGAAGCATTTCTTAATTCTCAAAAAGCTGGTAAAGAAAAAGATGGTACAAAAAGAGAAACTTTATCTGGCAATGAGTCTGATGATAGCAAATCAAAGAAGAAAAGAGATGCTGCTGATTAACCAAGAGGTTTTGCCAGAGGCCTTGATCCTGAATGAGTAATTGGTGCCACAGACAACAATGGAGAATTAATGTTTCTCATAAAATGGAAAGATTACGATGAGGCAGATTTGGTGCTGGCAAAAGAGACAAATATGAAATGTCTTCAAATTATAATTGCTTTTTATAAAGTGAGACTAACTTGGCATTCTTGTCCAGAAAACAAAGCCTAATACATGTTTGCATTGCCCTTTCTATATATGAATGATCTGAGTCTCGTTTTTTATTTTTAATTTATTAGGTGAGGAAATAACTACATTCTAATGAAAATCAAATTTGATATGTTTGTTTTGAAGTAGTATTTGGGGAGTTGTTGGGTATTTTTTTTTTTTTTTTGCATCTATAGCTCTGGTCACTTTGAACAAAAGCTTCCTGTAGTTGCTCCCTTTACCAGAAAAAAAACATTTGATATCATGGTATATTTTTACCTCTGTTAGAGAATGGTTTTTATAAATGTTGGGGAAAATCTCTTTTGCCATTACTTAGTCAGAATTTGTGTTTAACTCATGTCTGCCTAAGGATCATTCTGGTTTTTGTTTATTTGGGGGTTTTCAGTGTATATACCTAGACTACATATGTAAATGGTTTTCTTTCTTTCTTTTATTAAACATTTACTAAACCAAAAACAGTATTTCACAACCATGGATTAGACCATGGTTCTGGGATGCCATCGTTTTTAGCAACCTAAGAAATAAGTCACTTCAAGTTAACTTGAAAATTTTCCTGAAGCTTTAACCTTTGAAATTAAATAATTTATAATTAATTGGATAATTTAAATATAATGTAAGCAGTTAACATTGGACAGTTTAAAAGCAGCCATATCAGACTCCAGATATACAATCATATAAATGCAAGTTTATTTGCAAAACCCCTTAAAGGAAAATTTGTCATTACCAGTAACCTCCCTACCCAAATAAGAAAACTAGGCAAATTCTGGGATGTTTTAATTAGGTAAGTAAGACTTATTTAGAGTTTCCTTCTAGTGAACCATTCCTTTACAAGAAGTTGAAATCCTTGTGCTGTATTGACTAAAAGGTCAAGATTCATGGAATATGTAAGACTTCATTCATGTAATGAAGGTTAGAGATGGTTAGAAGCTTGGAGATTTAGGACCTGCTGGGATAAAAATGAGTGAATAAACTTTTGTAATTTAAACTCTTGACCTGTGTATTTTTTCTTTACCCTAACTCATTCCTGACATTTAGGCTCAATCTTGGTATTTGGATTAGTGGTTCAGCAGAAGCCGGGAAAAACAATAATGTTGTAGTAATGAGAATGTTATATAGTTGTATATTGTTTACTTTATTGTAAATACTGGTAAACAGTGGTCAGTAAGAGTTTTGTTTTCCTTTAAAAAAGAAAGTACTTTCTCACAGAGTTGTTTGAAAAACTAAACCAACTTTCTGTTTCGATATGTTTGGACATATCCTAGAAATCTACCTGGATATTTTAGATTAAATGCTTGCATTTGGAAGTTTGGGATTATAGGAATTGGCCATCAGGTGAGTTGTCTAACTGTTCAGATGAAAGACCCTTTAAGTTTTACTTTCTTGTCTAGAGGTTTTGCTGTAATTTCTGTTCTAAAATAACATTCTTTTTGTCAGGCCAATAATTACTATCTTAGTCCTTTTGTAAATTAAGTTGGAGATCTCAATTCAATCATGGAATGTTAGAGCTCAGTAGGAGCTTAGAACTCTTGTAGTCTAATCTCATTTTGCAAATGAGGAAACTGAGAAAGTTAGAGAAAATAAACACCCAGTTGTACAAGTCTTCCGTATAGACTTCCGTTCTATTGCTTTTTTTCCCCATTACAATTATTAATGTGTAGGGGAAAATTATAAGGTCCTTTTTAATCTTCTCCAGAGCTAACATAATAATGAGGCAGCCATAGTTCATTTTGTTCTAACTGGGGCACACTTGAATCTTTTCTTTTCTTTTTTTTTTTAAATTTCATCTGAACTTAGAGTGCAGTGATTTTCCTAAAGGCAAGCTTTCGGTTTCTTCAGTTTATTCAACGCCACCATGTTTTATTTTCCTGAAAACATAAGGATCTTCACATTGAAAGCAGAAAGGATACAGTGGCTCTAATCATTTATCGTTCGTTCAGCAAATATTTGTCGAGGGCCTCCTGTGTGTCACTTTTCCAACCACGGTCGTAGGGTCATTGGCTTTTACTCTGCGATGTGAAGCCATTCAATAGTTTTGAGCAAACGATGAGGAGATCTGTTTTTTAAAAGGATTCTCCTGGGACTCATGACCAGCTATAGTCTGCCTTGATTTCGTGAGACACACCTATTGGCTGGTTGGCACATAATTAGAATTACTGCAGGTAGAGGTTTGATCCTTGTTAGTTATATAAGTAAGTTCACACTAAAACAAGTGTAATAAACCTCTTGAAACTATTTTATCATATTCCGGTTTGAAAAACATTATAACTTTATGATGGAATCTGACCTAGGTTTGAATCTCACCTCTCAGTGATGATCTAATTTTGGGCAAATGCATTAATTTCTCTGAGCTTCAGTTTCCTCATTGGTAAAATGGGGTGAAACCTGTTTTTTGATGATTAAATAATTCCCTATGTTTAATGCTCAGCTCAATGCCTGGTACATTGTAAACATTTATTGGAAGCATAACTATTATTATGATAATTTAGTCAAGAGAGTTTTAAGAATGGGTAAAAGTTATTGAAAAGATAAATTTAGGCTGCTAACTCAGAGCCTTATTTTTAGTTTAGACTAAATGTCTTAAATGCCTTTGTCTAAAAGTTCTGACATTGAAACAATCTTAAAATAATACCTCTACCTTAATGCTGTTTTACATGTGTATGAATTAATCCTTTTAAATTTCACTAGCTATTTTTGTGGTGTCACAATTTGACAAATTCTAGAGCTCTCCTTCACATTCCACAGGCATTATCAGTTTTGGACCAATACTGGAGGCTTGGCTTTTGATTAAAGCAGGCAGAGAAGGGCATGGCTGTAAGTCATGTTTGACCTCTAGCCAGATGACACCCAGAGAGGTGGTTCACTGTGAAGGCCCCCCTGAGTTTTAGGAGTATGTGTGCGCAGGTATGTACATGTGCATTCTGTTACTCAGGATCTTTGTCCTAGACAGTAAACATAATACCCTTATGATTCTGTGGTCGAATTCACCTCTGTAATGTTTTTTGTTTGCATATTTTTGTACCTGAAAGGAAATTCAGTCCGACTTTTAGTGCACTATTGTATCTATAGCAGTGCCAACAAATTTGACTCGCCAGTCTCCAAGTGATACCAAGAGAGAGTGCTATGTAAAACTGAAACCCTGTCATTGTGGTGCCCTGCTTTTATTGGGCTATGGTCATCAGCTTCTTCCAGCCCGGTTGTGCATCTCATGTTCTGGGGACTTTAGGTGTCACCTAACTGAGTTGGTAAATTCATCTGGGCAAATGGGAGACGGTTAGAGGACTATGTGGACATTTTAACTGTCTTTGGAGGTAATATTTTGCTTCTCTCACCCCTCAATTATTTGAAAGTCCTTTAAGCAAAACTAAGACCAGTATGTTAATGTAACATTTCAGCATTATTTTCTGTCGATACATCAGTGAATGTAATCATCAAGAGAATTCTAGATCATGGAAAAGGTAGGTACATTGGCAGGTCTCTGGTGAAGATTTTTTTTGGATTGTGCAATTTAAACATTTTTTGAAACATAAAATTTTTAATTTTAAT
>NW_011888789.1:16297278-16310788 GCF_000151845.1 Pteropus vampyrus
GCCACCATGTTTTATTTTCCTGAAAACATAAGGATCTTCACATTGAAAGCAGAAAGGATACAGTGGCTCTAATCATTTATCGTTCGTTCAGCAAATATTTGTCGAGGGCCTCCTGTGTGTCACTTTTCCAACCACGGTCGTAGGGTCATTGGCTTTTACTCTGCGATGTGAAGCCATTCAATAGTTTTGAGCAAACGATGAGGAGATCTGTTTTTTAAAAGGATTCTCCTGGGACTCATGACCAGCTATAGTCTGCCTTGATTTCGTGAGACACACCTATTGGCTGGTTGGCACATAATTAGAATTACTGCAGGTAGAGGTTTGATCCTTGTTAGTTATATAAGTAAGTTCACACTAAAACAAGTGTAATAAACCTCTTGAAACTATTTTATCATATTCCGGTTTGAAAAACATTATAACTTTATGATGGAATCTGACCTAGGTTTGAATCTCACCTCTCAGTGATGATCTAATTTTGGGCAAATGCATTAATTTCTCTGAGCTTCAGTTTCCTCATTGGTAAAATGGGGTGAAACCTGTTTTTTGATGATTAAATAATTCCCTATGTTTAATGCTCAGCTCAATGCCTGGTACATTGTAAACATTTATTGGAAGCATAACTATTATTATGATAATTTAGTCAAGAGAGTTTTAAGAATGGGTAAAAGTTATTGAAAAGATAAATTTAGGCTGCTAACTCAGAGCCTTATTTTTAGTTTAGACTAAATGTCTTAAATGCCTTTGTCTAAAAGTTCTGACATTGAAACAATCTTAAAATAATACCTCTACCTTAATGCTGTTTTACATGTGTATGAATTAATCCTTTTAAATTTCACTAGCTATTTTTGTGGTGTCACAATTTGACAAATTCTAGAGCTCTCCTTCACATTCCACAGGCATTATCAGTTTTGGACCAATACTGGAGGCTTGGCTTTTGATTAAAGCAGGCAGAGAAGGGCATGGCTGTAAGTCATGTTTGACCTCTAGCCAGATGACACCCAGAGAGGTGGTTCACTGTGAAGGCCCCCCTGAGTTTTAGGAGTATGTGTGCGCAGGTATGTACATGTGCATTCTGTTACTCAGGATCTTTGTCCTAGACAGTAAACATAATACCCTTATGATTCTGTGGTCGAATTCACCTCTGTAATGTTTTTTGTTTGCATATTTTTGTACCTGAAAGGAAATTCAGTCCGACTTTTAGTGCACTATTGTATCTATAGCAGTGCCAACAAATTTGACTCGCCAGTCTCCAAGTGATACCAAGAGAGAGTGCTATGTAAAACTGAAACCCTGTCATTGTGGTGCCCTGCTTTTATTGGGCTATGGTCATCAGCTTCTTCCAGCCCGGTTGTGCATCTCATGTTCTGGGGACTTTAGGTGTCACCTAACTGAGTTGGTAAATTCATCTGGGCAAATGGGAGATGGTTAGAGGACCATGTGGACATTTTAACTGTCTTTGGAGGTAATATTTTGCTTCTCTCACCCCTCAATTATTTGAAAGTCCTTTAAGCAAAACTAAGACCAGTATGTTAATGTAACATTTCAGCATTATTTTCTGTCGATACATCAGTGAATGTAATCATCAAGAGAATTCTAGATCATGGAAAAGGTAGGTACATTGGCAGGTCTCTGGTGAAGATTTTTTTTGGATTGTGCAATTTAAACATTTTTTGAAACATAAAATTTTTAATTTTAATGTTTTTCCTGATTAAAAAGCCCTGGTAATTAGAGAGCTTGGGATATATAGAAATATTTAAAGAAGAAAATAAAAATCAACTATAATCCCTCTATTCAGAGATAAAACACTGAACTTTTTTGAGGCATTTCTGTTTCTTCTCTAATTCTGAGCGTGCGTGTGTGCATGTATGTATATGTTCACAGAGTATACACAGTTTTACATGTTGTTTTACTTTGCTTATTATTATGGACATTTCCCTATGTCATTAAAACTATTTGTAAATGTTTTTAAAATGGCTACCTACTATTTAATCTTAGGGCTTTCCTGTAACTCATTTAACCAGCTCCTTATTGTTGGATACTTAGTATGTATCCAGTTTTTTATTGTAATTACATACTTTTATATATACTTTATATATAAACTTCTGGCTGTATCGCTGATTTTTTCCATTGAATATTGTCTTATAACAGGAGTTTGAGAGTCAAAGGTGTGAGCTTTTTAAGGCCCCCAAATCCATATTTCTCTCTGAAAAGGTGGCACTATTTACATTTACATTTCAGGTACCATAGTGTAGGGTCAAACAGAAAGGAACTTTTGTAGTTTTTAAGTGATATGGGTTGGGGCTGGCTTTGTCATAGCCGTCATCTAAGTTTATATCTTTAAAAGGAGGTTGTGGAATCACAGAGCTAAAATCTTTAGATCTAGGTCGAGAAGAGAGCTAGTCCTACTTTGATATTTTACAGATGAGGAAATTGAGAACTATAATGTTAATTAATTGATTTACCCAAGATCATATAGCTAGTAATTGGCTGAGCCAGGATTAGAGACTTCACTCCTTGTCCTGCATCTTTTCTTCATCTTGTTGCCCAGGACTGAATTCGAGGGAAGTAGAACCTCAGGCCAAACCTTTTTTATTTTTTATTTTTTGCCATAGCATAGCCTCTGCCTGGTGTATAGTACCATTACCCGTCATCTGTCTCTGTGGCATGCCTGTATTTCCAGCAGAATCCCCGGGCTTAACTTCAATAGGCCTGGCTTGATTGAGTTATGTGTCTATTCCTGTGGCCAAGGAGATGGAAGGCCTGAGTCACATGCCTACATTGCATGGTCCTGGGTGGAGATGAAGGGAAGTTGCCAGATTAAGCCTAATTACATGGAGTGTGAATAGGGGAGAGATGGTTTAAAGAAGAAAAGAGGTGTTTGGTTATGAGAAGAAAGAGTGCTGGGCAGGCAGAAAGAACAGATGTCTGTGGCAGATGAAATGGAACTGGCCAGAGGAAGCATATGCCATATAGAGGAATAGCAAGCACAGAGGTCACGGGCAGGCAAGAGCTTAGCATATGAAGAACTGAAAGAAGGCCAGGGGCCCAGACAGGTGAGTAAGGAGGTGTTGGGTGGGGGAGATGGGGATCGGAGGGAAGGGAATTGAAAAGATAAGCTGAAGCCAGATCATGCAGGACATTAAAGTTAAAGTAGGGTGCTTGGGTTATATCCTGGGAAAATGGGAGGTCATTGAAGAGGTTTAAGCAATTCAGCCTTTTGAAAAGATCACTCTCCATTCCATTCTCCACACTGCAGAAAGGGAGCAGGGATATCAATTAAGAGGCATTCGTAGGTGAAAGATGAACATTCCTTGGATGGAAATGATGGTAATTATGATATAGACAAGTGGAAGATAAATGAGCCCCATTTTGTGTAGATCCAGGGGACCTGCTGATTGATGGGATGTAAGGAGAGGAAGAATGACAGATTTCTGGCTAGATTAACACAATGGATGGAGTTGCCATTATTGAGGTTTAGTGCTCTTCTTGGATGTTTTTTGTTACTCTTTTCCTTCCACCTAGACTGGGAACAGGGATTAGCTATCATCTTCTCTTTCATCACCATTGATCATCATCACTTTCTCTTTCATCACCATTCTAGCAAAGTGCTGGGACAGGCATACAACAGGCACTTGGTTGGACATACATCAGGTGGGTAGTTGATCCTAAACCCTACTCTAAGGGTAAGCTTTGAGAAGAGGCTTAAAGGAACAACCCCAAATCCTATTTTTAGGTTATTTTAAATTTGTTCAAAATGATATGTTATGTGGGAAGAATGTACCATGAGTGACATTTTATAGAAAATGGAATTAGACCTCAGAGCTAAAGAAATCTGCCCTAGATAATTTTATAGAGCTGTTACATTTTCTAATCCCTGGTATTCTCTTAAATCATCTATCCTGTTCTTGTTTCAGGTAATTTTTTTCTGCCTAAAATTAGTCCCTCCCCCCCCCTTTGGTATTCTTTTACATATTTAAAGTAAAATAAAACGCCAAGTAACAAGCTATGCCATCTTCGAGTGGTCTCTGCACCTTTGACGCAGCTTAGATGTTCTCAATTCCTTCACATCTTTTTTTTTTTCTTTTTCCAAAAAATTCATTCTGAAGGGGCTGTGAAAAGAGGCCCCAAACAAAAGAAATCGGTCTAGCGGCCCAGCAGGTTATAGGGCAAACTAAACCTTTTTACAGAGTGTGCTTCTAACATGTCGGCACAGCGTCTGGCTAAGTCTCAGGAGGTGCTCACCAATGCTGGTTACTCAGACCTAGCCACTGCTTCGGTTTGTTTTACTCACGGCTGTTGCTGTCTCTGGCACGCTTTTTATTTCTTCCCGAGAGAACTTTTAAAACAGAAGGAATTGAATAGAGGTAGTCTGGGGGGTGGAAGGGAATGCCTATAAAGCCCAAGCTACTTTACCTAGAGCCCGCACTGTGCAGGCTACTGTTTTGTGCAGAACGTGGCGACAGCCCTGGGGTTTGCCTCGCCCAGGCTTGCAGTCGCTTTTGAAGCCTTTAGGCCAGATGCCAGGCTCCAGTCACCTTCTGGGGCAAAAATGTGCTTTTTGTTCTGTCATTTCTCCCTTTGCTATAGATTTTTAAAACAATGATTAAGAGAATTTCAGAAAGCAAAGTTATTTTTCCAACTCTTATTTGCATACTTCTTTTTTTTTCTTAGGCGAGGCAACCCTTGGTTGACCTCACAGATTACAAGGACCTTTTCCCTTATTTTTTAGGCCTACAGCACCTGGTCTTCCTAGGTGGTCTCCCATCCAAGTACTAACTAGGCCCGACCCTGCTTAGCTTCCGAGATCAAGCTTGTTCAGGGTAGCATGGTGGAGGCAATTTGTATACTTCTGAAGGAACATTAGAACTTTTAGTTGTGTTCCTTAAACGTTTCTAAGGAAAAAATGTCCCAGAATTTTGAGGTCTCTTTCATATCCCCGTATCAGTTCTTGTTTTTTACATGTGATGGTGTCAGTAAATGTTCTCGTGGAAAAATTGTTTGAGGAAATAGAACTGTGCAGAGACTTGGCGTGCGGGGGTTGGGTGAACATTTTTGAGTTAGGTAATTAGGCAGCTACAACCATGTGGAACAGAAGCGATGATTAGACTAATTAGTTAAGCCATTTTGTAAGCGCCTTGTCGACCCAAGGGTAATGGCCTAGAAATGCTGCCTTCCCTGATTTATTTGATTGATGAAAAACGGGCTTTACACTTGGGGGTCTACTTATTTTTAAAATCAGAGATTTATTTGTCAGGTTTTTCATGTTTCAGTTTTATTTCTCTCATAAGAGAGAGGCAGGCATATCTTATTTTGGAGTTTGGGATAGGGCTTTCCTGCTTTTGCTTCCAATCTCTTTTCCTTCAGTACACTGTTTAGTGGAGCAGATTTCACGGGGCACCTTTAGTTAAGTCTTTGTGGAGAACCGAAATGTTTTATTTGGTCAGGAGACAAGCAACTTTCTAATGACAGATTTATTTCTGGTCATTTTTATACATCTGACTTTTTCATGTAGATATTTACTTATCTAACATTCCTAGGTGCCTACTGTGTCCCAGGTACTATTAGATGCAAAGGATACAAAGATATCGCAGTTAAAGACTGTTTTGTTCAGTGTTATTGCCCCACAGCTTGGTGTATGGTTGGCATTGTAAATCTTTTTTGCAGGAATGAGGGAGTTAAGGGCTAGCCCTTGTTTTGTATTTTGTGTGTAGGCTCAGATTTAGTTCATGCAATTGAAGCTCAATTTGCAAAACAGATTTTTTTTTTAAAAGAAAACAATTTTCTGTGAACCTAATCCCATTTATTTCCTTGTGGTTTTAAATTTTAAGCTAAATCTCTTCAAAAAGTTTGCCTCTAAAAATAATAAATAATAGTAGGAATGCTGTAGGCCTTTTAAAAATAAAAAATATAAAGGGAAATTTTTGCCAGGTTTTAATATGGTGCTAGTATAATTTACTAAGAACTTTTACGCATGCTATGTTGTTTGATCCTGCCATCAACTCTGAGGTAGGCTGAGCAAGCATTACTAGCCCTGCCAGAGCACCTTCTTCATAAGGGGTACGTTGTGTGGGGTTCAGAAAAGTGAGCTGATTCTCCTCAAGTGTACATAGCTCATACATAACAGAGACAGGACAATAGCTCAGCTTCTCACTCATGGCTTGTTTTAGTCCTCTCTTACAGGAATACTCTCTTCTATACTCAGCTCACAAATGGTACGATTAAGCCCACTGGGTTTAAAGAACCCTTTAGGGGCATTCAGTAATTGGTGAATTGTCTAACTCTTCAAAAACAGTATTAGTAAAGTACATATTAATTATATAAACAAAATATAGCACTATTAAAAATATTCATGAGACTTTTTGTGAACATTGAGCATTTGGTGCTGATTTGACCATTTTTCTTACCTCAGGTATGAGTTGGTAGGCTTGATGAAAATGTGTAGTGAGGTGAAGAGCTAGGCAGACCTTTTTGAACATTTTGATCCCTGAGTGTGTAAAGGGGGTAATAATACCAACCTCACAGGGGAGTTCTGAGGATTACATGAGGTAATCCATATAAGCATAGTGCTTGCTACTCACATGTGGTACTCAGTATTTGATAGCAAAAACAAAATAAAGACAAGTAAAAACCTAAACACCAAAGGGGAAAATAACACTATTTTCAGGTGCCTGTGTGTATTTTATAATTCAGTTTCTAATCACGTAATTTTTATCTACTAATGTACTTTCACCAAGGACCTCTACTATTAATCTAATTTCAATTATTCCATGTATGTAAAAGGATCAAAATCATTTTCTTTAAAAAAAAAAATTTCCCAATTTGGTATGACCTTTCACAATTAGAGTTAATGTCCCTTTATTACATCATTACCAACCAAGTATTTTAAAGACCTATTGCTGTGGTACCCTACATTTTAGGATTTGAGACATAGCTAGAATCTTAGTCTTTAAATAGAACTTTGGGTAATAAAATGAAGTAGATTATCCACAGCAAAGCTTGGTAAAATTTGATTATAACATAGTGTTATTAATTCAGGGTCACAATATTTCCATTAAAATTAAACTAATTAAGAAAAATTTAATTGGCTTTTAGGAAAAAATAGAAAATGTTATAGAATAAATTGCTACCCCAAAATCAGGAACAGAGAATTAGAATTGATTTTTCATTCTACTAAAATACATCATGCTAATCTTTTAATATTTAGAGAGAAAAGAACAAAACACCTATTTAAAATTTTTATCTGTCTTATGGGTTAATAATGAATAATTTCATTGTTTAGATAATATTTTTGGATATTGCAGAAGTTTAAAAAACAACACTCATAAATGCAATTAAGGAATTATAATAAAATTCGGTAAGACTACAGAATTCACAAACATAATTACCTCATTTAAAAAACTAAAACTTGCTCCTTCAAATGCTCAAATTGTTCCTTTAGATCATTTTTTGGAATTCTTTAAAAAATATTTTCTGTATTTTTAATGCATGTACTTAGTGCTGTTTATTCATGTTGATTAATTTCCAGTGTTGAAATATAGTGATATTGTCCTCATGGGCTATAAACCTGTGCCTAATTAATTAAAGGCATTATGGTAAATTATTTTAGTGTATGAATACTAATCTGGTTTTAAATCAGCGTCTAATAACAGATTAAGTAAAATAAAACCCTTAAAAAATAAAAATTCAGCCTTTATTATAAACGTACATACAGAATCTTAACCAAGAGTGTTGTACTTTTCAAGTTTTAGCTCATTTACTCCTTGTAACAACCCAGTAAGTTTGCTTTACTGTTATCCGCATTTCCAAAGTCACAGGGAAGTTAAGTAATTTGTCCAAGGTTAGCTGCTAGTAAGTGGTACAATCTAGATTTGAATTCTTTCTGTCTGGAACCAGAGCCTACACTCTTAATCACTGTGGTAGTCTTTTTATCCTATAATGAGTGGACCTTGGTTTTCATTTTGGGTGATCTGCTTCCATCTTGATTTTTCTGTGTTTTTAAACTATTTCGTTCATTCATTTGTTCATTCAGCAAATATTTGTTGAACACCCATTATGTAGTGCTGGGGGCTTAGCCGTGACCCAGGAAGGCCCTGTCTGTTGGTGTCCAGCAGTCGTTATCTGTTGCAGCATAATGTCTGAGAGGGAAGACAGATGTAGTGGAGTGAAACTCACTGTGGGAGTCAGGAAGAACTCCGAGAAACTAGGTGAACAGGATTAAGCCAGACGGGGAAGAAAGTGCGAGGGAAAGAAGGGCGATAGAGATGAGAGGCTGCATAAGGAGTTTGGAGAACTGCGAATAAATCCATGATGGCTGAAGCTCAGTGTTTTGAATTGGGAATGAGAGTGGTGAAGGTGTAATAGTGTTAAAGTGTTCTAAGATCAGACAGAAGACTAAAAGAATTGATTAATTTTATACTTTATTGTAATTTCTAGGATAATAAAAGCATAGAAACAGAGTCTTTGGCTTCCAAACTTGAAGGAGGCATGGAATAATAAATCAAGTCGAAAGGAGGTTAGAATAAAATAGATGGAACAGATAGCAAAAATGAGGTGGTAGATGTAAATGCAAATGTGTTCATAATTACATTAAATGTGTATGGACTGAATGTACCAGTTAAAAGACAGATTGTCAGACTGACAGTCCAACCAAAAACCAACCCAGCAAACAAGGCCCTGCTTTTACTTGACAGAGGATATATCATGATATAGGAAATGACAGGTGGTGACTATGAGATAATATATCCCCATCTCTTCCTCTGGAAGCCACCACCTTCTGGCGAAGGACACTGGATTTCCCACTGTAAGTGCAGTGGAGGTCACATTGAGAGCTGGCCGGTGAGCTGTGTGTGGGTTATGTAGGGCTAGCTGCCCACCAGCTTGCGAGACCTTTATGGCAGTGGTGGAGTCTTATTCACATCCCTCGTGACTTGTGTAGTGTTTGGCATACAGTAGTATTGGGCGTACGTAAGTTTAAGTACGTGGTATCTATCATGTGTATATATTTGATTTCCAGGTGAGATTGTAAACTCTTTACAGGCAAGCCTGTTATACTTTTGACTTTCCTATAATGTCTGCTAAAATGTGTAAGTATATAAGCAGTATTTCTTGTTTAATTAATTCAGCCAAGAGTAAATCTGCTCTACCTCTCTGAGCTTTGGAGGTTTGTTTCCACAGTGAGAAAAAAGCAAAACCACTTCTTTACACAACAAAGGACCTAAGGACCTACTTTTTCACAAATATAGTTTACAGGTAGAAGATTATTCTTTTGTACTTTGAGAAGCATGATTTATTTACTATCAAAACAAATGCTTTACTCATATAAAAGCTGTGATAAAATATTAGTAGTAAAATAATAACAGTATTTTTCTTGGAAGAAATACTGGACAGAGCATACTAAGATAGCAGTTTCTTCTTTTGCAGTGAAAAATACTCGTGGTTCTGTTAGTCCAAATGCCTAAAGTTCTCTCATTGAGTAAGAACGTGCTGCCTAATAAGATCCAACTCATTTGATATTCTCCTTCCCCCCAGCATCCTGGTGGTTCTTCTGTTGGTGACCTTGTTTAGCTGTCGTGGAATCACAGAATTTTAAAGCGGCAAAAGGATCTCAGAAATCTCTTTTTACCCTCTCATGCTCCAGTTGAGAAAATAGGCCCACAGTGGTGAAGGGACTGGACTGAAGTCACATAGCTAACGTAGAAGGAACTAAGCATTTGGACTTTCTGTCTGGCGTTATTGCTTCGAGACCGAATTGCTTTGCTGCTATCTAGAAGTTCTGCTGTGGTTGTGGCCTCTTGCCAGCCTTAGTGTAGTGATAAGAGGGGTGGGAGGTAGGGAGAGGGAGTGGGGGGTGGGAGAGAGAGAGATACAGAGACATAGAGACAGAGAGACAGAGAGACAGAGAAAGATATGAGGACTGGGATTGAGAGGAGACAGAAAAGATGATGAAGACAAAAGTATGCCTGCTTTGCTGCTTCTCAGAAGCGGTACCAGTAAAGCACTGGACCTGAAGCAGTGTCTGGTGCCTATGTGAGGCGAGGGGAGACTGGCAGTGGTGGAGATCTAGGAACATCTTATACCCGTTTGCAATATACAGCCCATCTTGAGCTTACTTTGTAGCTTGTTGGTTGTAGTTCAGTCTGACCAGTAGAGCTAGCTGTCTCAGGTCCTGTAGAGATGTTAAGGAGAGAAGGGGCAGAAGAGGCAAATCGAAATTTGCATGACTGATAATTTGTCATTTTTCAGATTTTTCAGATCTTGTGAAAAGAGTATAATCTCACATTTCCCTTTCTACTTTCACATCTGAGAAAAATCCTATGACCTTCCTTGTTTAGTCAGGGTTTGACTTTTAAAAAGAAGTCATCATGTAAACTTATTTTCAAAAGGTATGTTGACTGTTTTAGTTATCCTCTCCCAGTTCACTCAGGGTCCATTATGGATTTGCTGCTGTGACACAAGTGTTGAAACACCAGTGTGTGGGTGGGTGGTGCTGCTTATTAATGTGACCCACAGTGCTCTCTGGACTCTCATCAAGCATATGGCATTTACTTGGGGCCAGATTCAGGTTTTTAAATACCAGCATACTTCCCTGAAGTCAGGTAGGGGCCAGGCCTGATCAAGGCTGGCAGTCTTAGCAACTATCAGTTTTCTTTAGTAGCATCGTGATGTCCCAGGAAAACATGTACTGCTCATTTGTTTTCACTCTAAAGTCCATCTCTGGTCACATCATTAGGAATCTCCTAATTTGACCTCTTGCTTTGTAGGTTCCATAGTTAGAAATGAATTCTGATTGGTAAAATTCTCTTATTACAGAAGTAATGTAAGTTTATTTTAGGAAAATCAGAAAATAGAGAAAGCAAAAAAAAGAAAATAGAAATAGTCTATAATCCACCTCTTAGAGAAACCACTGGTAACATTTCAGTGCATATCTAAATGCTTTTCTGTGTACATTTGCATAACATTAAATGTATTTTAATAAAAATGAGATTTGCTGTATACACCGTTTTGTACCAGCACATCTCAATTTGACAATATTCTATGCATCTCTCATGTTGATAAATATGATTTTGTATTTTCAATAGACAAATCTCTTTGTCTCTATCTTTTCAAATACAGTAAGTACAAAGAAAATTTAAAAAAGGCCCATAATCTCATAACCCATGTCTACGTATTCAAATGGTTAGTAATAAAAAAAACTAACATTAACTGGTTGCTTACTATATGCCAGGGGCTGTTTTATAGGTTAGCTCCTTTAATCTTTGCAAAAGCTGTAAGAAGTGGGTACTGTTATTAACCTGTTTTATGGGTGAGGATAACAAGGCTGAGAGTTTAAGGGCCTTTCCTGAGCCATGAGCCAGTAAGGAACGAGCCGGGGTCAGGATCCAGGTGGTCTGGATCCAGAGTCCATTTCTTAACCAAGCCACATACTGTGAAACTTTATAAACAAACAAACAAACAAGGCTTTTATGTCCATTTTAGCATCCATTCATCCACCATCTATCCACCTCTGTTTATACAAAAGGGATCATACACATTTTTCATCTTTTAAAAAGATTAATAAATTGGGGATCTTTATCAGCGTGTACGGCTGTCTAATTCTCTATAACATTCTTTGTGTTCCTTGGTTTGGTTATCTAGTTGCTATCATGGACAGTTTGGTTATTTCTAGATACTTGCAATTATAAGCAATGCAGTGATAATATTGTTACACTTAATATTTAGTGATAAAATCAAGTATAATATGTAAAGTTCATCAAACAGTGCCTGGTATATAGTAAGATAGTTATTGCTCTTTCTGTAAATACTATGTCCAATACACTGTGCTAAAATTTTATCTAATCTTCAAAATATCTCTATGAGGTAGATAGTGTTATTATCTTTGTTAAAGATGTTGGAGCTGCTTTAAGGCCTGGGAATGAATATTTATTAACTTACAATTATAAGTCAGCCTTTATATCTGTTATCTCTTTAATCTTTGTGTTTTAATCTTACAGATAAAGAACAAGAGACTTATATAGGCCGAGTAAATTATTCAAGGTCCCATAGTTATAAATGGCAGAAATAGGATATCAACCCTGCTCTGCCTTGACCTACATCACATGTTTCTTCCACTCCACCATGTAACCTTCCACTCCTTGGCTGTCTCTTAAGATGATATATTTACATTAGGTAATAAGTTACTCCGTTGAACTCTAAGGTACATTTTGAGCAAAAAGATGAAAATTTCAGAAAATACCTGTTTAGAAGTATTCTAATGTGATATAGAGTACTTCAGAAACTCGACATGTTTTTATTTTTATTTTTCTGTTAACTATTCCATTAAGAACCTTGATATATTAGGGACATAGAAAATGGGTAGGGATCAGGCAAAGACCTTTTCTTTACTAGCTTCGGCCTCTTTCTCATCCCCGTACTTCTAGCTCTTACCACTTTTGAAAGCTTTCCTTCCTGCCTGCCACCCAGCGGGTTTCAGCACCCCTACGAAGCGAAACTTCCACTTGCCTTTTGTCTTCCTCACTACTTCATTTCTCTCCATACTCTGGTGTTGGAATGCCGCTTTCTCTGTTTCCCCAGTGCCATGGCAACTGCTTTCCTTGTGGTCAAGGAATAAGACTTTACTTTTCTTTCTCTTTGACCTGTTGTTTGCAGTTAGCCCTGTGGTCCACCCTTTCTTCTAGTGAAAAGCAAGGAAGTCCCGAACTGCAGTCAGCATTACAGGACCTGCTGGATGCAATAGCCAGCAGACCCGCTGAACTCGTTTATAGCAGTTGAAATTCAAGCCTTCCCTGACCACCTAAAATAGCACCCATTGTGTCCTCTGCCTCCCGTTCCTCTGTCCCTTCACTCTCTGTGCCTTTTTTACTTTTTAACTTGACATATGTATATTAAAAGTATTTTTTGTCCCCCCCCGCCCCCAGAATGTAGGGTCTATGTGAGTGGGATTTCCTTTTGTTCACTGCTGTCTACATGTTCCCTGGGACTAGCACATAGCAGGGACTTTGTATTTGTCAAACGGGTTACAGGACTTGGTGGTGAAAAGCCTTTTTGTTTTCTAGGATTTGGACTCCTGGATCTTTTCCCCTTGAAGACAGGTTTGGATTATATTTGGACCTCCCTGCGAATTTAGTCAACTACAGGGGCCTTTGAAGTCCATCAGGTCCTAGGGCTTGAGCCAAGTGAGAGCCCAGTAGGATTGGATTATAGTTGACATAAAAGATTTGCAGTAGAATAGCTCAGACTTTGGTTTGAATTCTGACCCTGGATGTTTTTAGTCACTGTATGAGTTTGAGAAAGACTTTCTCAGCCTGTTTTCTCACCTGTAAGATGTGCATATTAATATCTGTCTCCTTAGTGTGCAGGAAGAGAGGCTTCACCAGAAACCAACCCTGATGACACCTCGATCTTGGACTTCAAGCCTCCAGAACTGTGAGAAAGTTCTGGAAGCTATGTCTTAAGCCACTCAGTCTGTGGGATCCTGTTATAGCAGCCTGAACAGACATACAGATCTCCCACT
>NW_011888789.1:16310838-16317581 GCF_000151845.1 Pteropus vampyrus
CCCCCCCCCCCCCCCCATGTCATCATCCTCTCTTAGCTCTTTTCTTGAGATAGTTTTCAGACACTGCCATCCCGGCCACTGCTGTCTAGATATTTTCAAGTGTGCTGGTGTCCTTTTTAAAATGGGAAGCCCTGATATGAACGCAGTCAGTCTGTGTTCCAGGTGGTCTGAGCAGTTGGGTACAGGACACTATCCTTCTAATGAAATCTAAGATTGTGTTAGTCTCCTGAATGAACTCCCAAGACTCATGTCTACCTCACCCAATATTTAGTCTGTTATTTTAGTTCAAATCAAAATTTTATGTGGTTAATTTCAGCTTTTTTTTTTTTTTTCCCCCACACCATAGAAATCATTTTTAAGACCTTAGTTGGATAGGACTTCAGAAATCTGGACCAGTCAGCTCAGCCACCCACTCAGTGTGGGCAGTTTTCATGTTGAGTGTTTTAGTCAGTTTAGGCTGTCATAACAATTGCCGTGGACTGGGTGGCTTCAACAGTAAACATTTATTTCTCATCGTTCTGGAGGTCGAAGTCCACGATCAGAATGCTGGCATGGTTGGGTCCTAGTGAGAGCTCTCTTCCTGGTTTATAAAGGGGTGTCCTCATGCCTTCTTCACACGATGGAAAGGGAGCTACCCAGCTCTCTGGCCACTTATAAAGGCACTTAATCCATTTACAAGGGCTCCATCCTCATGACCTAATTATCTCCCAAAGACCCCACCTTCAACCACTATCACATCGGGGTTAGGGTTTCAACATATGAAGTTTGCGGGGGCACAGACAAGTTGCACTGTGTTCCCAACAGTGGCTGCCTAGTCTGCTCCTCGACTTCTTTCTAGTGGTGGAGAGCTTGCTATTTTGCTCTGGAACTCATTCTGTTGTTGGATTCCTTCAAGTATTCAGATGTATTATGTATGTTTAGTTAAAATCTGACTCTATCATGTATCTTTGATCACACCTGTGTTCTTTAGAGTAGCAGAATATGTCTGCTCTGCCTGCACATGACAGTTTCTCAAAAACTCCCTTCACTTCTCCTGTTATTTGCCCTAAACATTATAACAATATTTTATTTGGTATCTTTGGGGGAAATTAATTCCATTTGGATGTCACAAGCCAAAGTTAAATAGATAATGAACCTATAAATTCATAAATAAAGGCGGAACCTAATTGCCAGGGGGATACTGTATTTGGTTTGTTGTAATGAGTGGCCTTCGTCAGATCATTCTCTACGGAAATAGAGAAAATAGGCTATTCATTCCTTATTGTTTCAGTAAGATTCATACCTTTCTTTGTTTAGTGTGATAAGCATTGAATCTTTATTTGAATTTCTCATAGTATTTTAAAACTGATAGGTATCCTACAATTCATTTTTTCTAGACCCTTCTATGGCAGATGTTTGTGTGTGTGTGTGTGCGCGCGCACACACGCGCTCGTGCGTGCATGCACGTATGTGTGCCTGGTTCATTTCCTTTTTTGTCAGAATCAAAGGCAGTTGGGAAGTTGGGCTCAGCCTTCCTAAAGCCTGAGGTGGGCAGACCTTCCTTGGACTATCTCAGGCAGTCAGATTGGGATGTCACCTCCTTTGGCATTGAGTTCTCGGAGAGTGAACTCTTAAGAGCTTATAAGAGCTCTCTGAGCTCCTTCTGCCTGCGAAGACTGGAGGCAGCTGAGCCAGTTAATGGGCCAGTATCCTGCTGACATTGTCTAGGGTCCAGAGCCCAGGAGAATGTCCGACTCTCCACTGTGGAGAAGCAGTGGCTCCAGCAGGGTAGGCTGTTCTGTGATAGGACCTTGGCTGTGCTTTGTCCCACTTGGTCCCACCTGAGCCTGAGTCTCCAGCCCTCTCACAGATAGTGAGCTGCCCAAAACGTTTCCAATAAACAACTACTTTTTCTGCTTAACCTAACCTGAGTCAGTTCTTGTTTTTAACTGAGAATTAGACAGGTACATCCTTAATTGACTGTTTTCAAGTGAGGGTGTAGGATTCTGGTGTTTAATCATCCCTGCCTAAGCACCTCTGCGGTTTGCATGTACTAGTTAAGGAATGCACTCCCTAGGATGGATAATTGCTATTTATGTAGCAGTTAGGAGTTATTTCTTCTCATCCTGAACTGATTAATTCTGAATACTCTTCCAGGAAGGATTTAATTTTTTGACCCTTTCAAAGCAGGTACTGTTAAGAAAAGGAGGTCAGGCAGGGAACATGTCAGGGTGTTGGAATTTAGGACATGGAAAATGTTATGAAAAGATAAAGCTATGTCTGATTGGCTGGTGAAAGGTTACAATTTAATTAGGAATACTGAAGTTTTTAACTGAGCTCCACGGAAGAGCTCTAATCACAAATATAAGAAAATGAGAGAGGTTGATTTATTAGTGCTTGGATATATTGGGGTAAATGGGTAAACAAGTTGGCTTTTTTTATCTTTCCTTTCCTTTTCTTTTTACCCAGCATGTATTTCTCATTCTAAAAAACCAGATAGGTAAGGAATAAAGTTATTTTGCATTATATGCATATATGTCTTATTAGCAGGAATAAACTTTTTAAATTCTGTGTGTCATTTGGAGGGTTTAAATGAAATTCCTAGTAGGCCATTTGTATGGTAACCATGGTAGCCATGTGTCTATGGTGTCTGCAGATTAATGATAATAATCCATCCTTTCCCCCTGAATAATTGCGGCGAGAATTTTCAGATTTTGAAAGATCCTTAGGTTTACTTTAAATTAACACCCGTTTACTTTAAATTATAGGTAAGTTAACAGAATTCAGGTCTATAGAGTATGGTAACCAAAGTGAATAGTAATGAGAGATCCATTATAACAATTTGGGTATTGAATTTACCTAGAGATAAACATTCAAAATATCAAGGGCATTTGATTAATGTGATCTGACACTATCTTGCTGAAAACTCTCAGGGAAATTTTTCTTGTTCATTTGGCCATTTCTGTGAATACCATACATTGAACAAATAAGGTATGTTGTGACCTCTCTTTAGCAATGGCCACTAATAAAACTCATTTGTTATAAAACAGTTTTTAACAAGACCTAAAACATATATTCTTTGCATTTCATTACTGAGTCTGTACCCACCAGGAATCGAGAATGTTTTCTGGTCATTCCACAAATTCATATTGTGCTGTGAATTTCTATGCCATCGAAAGCCAAGATAACAATACTGGAGTCATTTTTTTTCACTGACTGCCTATTGTATCTAAATTCAGATGTTTTGTTTTCAGGGTTAATTAAGGAAATGTACTTTGTGGGACACTTGAACAGTCAGAGTATTCGTGGGAAAGGGATTTCAAAAAGATTGTTTGACTGTGATATAACCTTAGCGCTATTATTAAAATGGGTCCCAGTAAGAGATGCCATTCTGGAAAGCATCGCTGAACTTCAGCTGCCCCCTCTCCCCCAATGTTTACTAAGTAAATACATTTTATTTTCAACTTAAAAGTATAAAAGAATATTATCCTTTTCAGAATAGACACTTTGGAAAGCTATACGCTTATTTCTTTGACGTTGGCAATAGCTCAGTGCATCGTTGAATCTTTTCTCTTTGGAATTGCATTTATATCTTCTTTCATTGTATTTTTAAAAATTGTTATCAGTAGTGATGGACCTTTATTTTTTTGTGGGTGGATTTTATTTTTGAGTCAGGCTACAACTTCTAAAGCTTGCTGTGTAAGCCAGCTGATAGCAAAAAGTTGTTTTTTAGTGAGACCTGAGATGTGTCTATAAAAAAACCCCCTCCAGTCTTATATGATGTGAAAACTGGTTTTGGAGGTTATTTCAAAATAGGCATTCTAAACAATTTGCTGAGGGTTCCTTGAAGTAACATGTGTGGTTTCCTAGGGCGACTCTTTGAACGAGGACAATTCATTTAGACATATAAGTTGCGTTTTTAAAAATAAAGTTCAGTATATTTTATGATCTGCATGTGAAACCTTCCTCAATGTCTGAGTATCCTAATAGTCAGAATTGGACTTGGGAGCTATTTTTCTGAGTTGAGAATCTCAGTTATTGAGTAGAAATAGAAGATGATCTTAAGTGAGGACAGTGGCCCCCGGAAGCAGTATACAGAGTTTTGTGTGGACGTGCATGAATGCTTTTGTCACCCACTGAGGAAAAGATACAGTGTGTTTACCACTGTATCTTTTTCTCTGAGGGGCCTGAGACCCTAAAACAATTGAGAACCAAGACAATTTTCCTTCTCTGGCAACTTCAGGAACTATAGGAACGTGGATATGCATTTCTGCACTCTGGTTCTTCATAAATTTAGAGCTGATCTCAAGAGCGGGAATGAATGTCTCCCATGGTCAGAGATGCTCACTTAGTTTCTCAGTAGGATTGCCAGTTTAGTTGTGATGGTTTAGAGTTAGATCTTTCACTAGCCTCTTGGATCTTGGAAGCCATTCTCCTCATAGTTTCTGACCATATTTGAATGGGTCCTCGATACCTAATCCTAATCCTATGCATTTGAAAGTAAGTGCTGGGAGAAGCCTGTGTTTGCCCAGTCCGTTGATTTTCCCGATAACCTGAATGTCACTTTTATATGCCGTCATCTTTGGTTACTAGCTTGATCATTTGACCGTTTTCGCAGTGAAAGGATATTTTTAGTAAGTGTGAAGGAATCACTCTTACCAACATGTGCGGTCATTTCCTTTTCCTTTATCTTCTAATTTTCCAGTTGAAATAGTAAAGAAAACACTGTCCTGAGAGTCAGAGGAGTTACTCAGGTGCCTAATGGACCAGCTTAAAAGATATCAGCAGGGCGAACCTGTTATGTGTTGGGTATTCTGAAAATAGTTAAATGAACAAATAAGTAGCTTTTAATGTTGTCTAGGTTTTATGTGGATATAGCATTTTACCATTGGTGATCTTAAGATACTTTCATAGAAGATCTGAAGTTGAATCCCACTCTGATAAATAAGTCTTAGAGCCTATGTAGGAAAAAAAAAAAAAAAAAAGCCAAAGAAAAGCACTTATAGACAAATGTATTCCCATCTGCCTGCAATGGTTTGAGCCAGGCAAGTAGATTAGAATAATTTTTTTCTCTTAAGTCTCTTAGTTCTGTTTTTTGGAGCTTCTCAAACATTTCACATGAACTACCCCTAAAAGCAAAATACAAGTAACATCCCTCCCACCCTGTCCCCAGTCCTGCTCGAGGACATACCCGGAAGCGGCATGTTGCAAAGACGTCATTTCTCTTATTACTCACTAAAAAAATTTATGCCAAGTTTGCATTCCACTTCAAAAAATATGGTTAATATAAAAGTCAGGTTTTAAATGACCATCTATTCAAACTGAGCTCCCCAAAATGTGCCCGTTGGTCCTGAGACTTGATGTACCCATTGTCACGCTGCTGAGTAACCCCGAGGGTTCGAAGATACCCCTGTTTGAGAAGCACGGTTATAGGACATAATGGGGAGCTATGAGGTCTGGGGAAGTACGCATTTTTAAAAACGACTTTTTTTGACAGTCTAGTATAGAGTGTAAAAACTTTATGAGAAGTGGAATGGCAATCCATTTGGAAAGTATGTAGTAGTGTAAGACTGCTTAATTAAATGCATCTTACCTCAGTGAGAAGTATTTCCTTTAAAATAGCCCATGATATTCCATTTGTTACTGAGTCAAATCAACTTGTTTTCCTGACCGTGGGACTGTGTGCTAGCCGTAATCCTGGGAAAAGTTGTATAGCACTTTTTTTTTTTTTTCATTTTAAAAAAGGAGATTAAAATACTTGCTGCCTACTCCCCTCATCAGGCGTTGTCAGGATTAAAGAGATCATGCTAGTAATATGCCTTAAAGTCACTGGAAGAAGTGGGTACAGAAAACACCAAGAGTCTGGAAAACACCCAGTGTTACATTACCAGGAGTTTCACCCACGTATGACTTTTACTCTGCTCTGAAGCTTCCTTTATTTTGTTCATAGATTGCTTTAAACAATAAAGTGCTTAAGCTTGAGGCCCATTTAGTAGGTGTGGTGATATCCATATGTCAAAATGAAGAATAGGCCTGTTGACTTCACATGTTTTAACTTGCCATCTATCTCAAGAATCCTGCAAGCTAGACCAATGCCTCTTGGATTGGACCCTTTCTCTGTAGACCTCTCACTGCATTTTACAGCTTCAAGTCTGTTTGTGGGGGCTCAGCTTCTTCAGTAATTCCAGGCTGTAATTTTTTTAAGCATAGTTTAAACCTTCTGCCATGCTGGAGTAATAAATTGTCATTCTGGCAACCTGATGTGCCTTTTCACCAGGGTATAAGATGTATACTGTCACTGCCAAGAAGTGGGTGATGGGATGAGAGAAAACAAAGCCTGGCCAGTAAAGCCTGTCTTCCTTTTGTGAATGACCCAGTAGGGATGCTGATTCTTGAAGGGCATAGCTTCCTGTCCATAGGTAGATCTTGCCCTGCTTTCAGTTGGAGAAACTTCCCTTGGGTTTCGGCAGGATGTGCTCATACATCTTTAGGTAGCCAAACCCTGATGGATATAACCGAATCTAAAAGTCAGATAAGAAAGTGTTTAGAAAGACATATCTGAATGACCAATGAATGAAGCTACTGTTAATAGAAAACAGCAAAGTTTAAAATAATGTTGATATTCAGGATGGCGGAATTGGGGGAGGTGGAAATGAGATGGGAGAAATATAATTTTAAACTTTTAAAATTCCACCAAAGGATAATGCTTCCTTGTTAGTGGATTCTAAGCAAGGAGTTAGGCACATTTAAAAATAGCTTTTTAA
>NW_011888789.1:16317631-16326655 GCF_000151845.1 Pteropus vampyrus
GCAAAATACAAGTAACATCCCTCCCACCCTGTCCCCAGTCCTGCTCGAGGACATACCCGGAAGCGGCATGTTGCAAAGACGTCATTTCTCTTATTACTCACTAAAAAAATTTATGCCAAGTTTGCATTCCACTTCAAAAAATATGGTTAATATAAAAGTCAGGTTTTAAATGACCATCTATTCAAACTGAGCTCCCCAAAATGTGCCCGTTGGACCTGAGACTTGATGTACCCATTGTCACGCTGCTGGGTAACCCCGAGGGTTCGAAGATACCCCTGTTTGAGAAGCACGGTTATAGGGCCTATGGGGAGCTATGAGGTCTGGGGAAGTACGCATTTTTAAAAACGACTTTTTTTGACAGTCTAGTATAGAGTGTAAAAACTTTATGAGAAGTGGAATGGCAATCCATTTGGAAAGTATGTAGTAGTGTAAGACTGCTTAATTAAATGCATCTTACCTCAGTGAGAAGTATTTCCTTTAAAATAGCCCATGATATTCCATTTGTTACTGAGTCAAATCAACTTGTTTTCCTGACCGTGGGACTGTGTGCTAGCCGTAATCCTGGGAAAAGTTGTATAGCACTTTTTTTTTTTTTTTTCATTTTAAAAAAGGAGATTAAAATACTTGCTGCCTACTCCCCTCATCAGGCGTTGTCAGGATTAAAGAGATCATGCTAGTAATATGCCTTAAAGTCACTGGAAGAAGTGGGTACAGAAAACACCAAGAGTCTGGAAAACACCCAGTGTTACATTACCAGGAGTTTCACCCACGTATGACTTTTACTCTGCTCTGAAGCTTCCTTTATTTTGTTCATAGATTGCTTTAAACAATAAAGTGCTTAAGCTTGAGGCCCATTTAGTAGGTGTGGTGATATCCATATGTCAAAATGAAGAATAGGCCTGTTGACTTCACATGTTTTAACTTGCCATCTATCTCAAGAATCCTGCAAGCTAGACCAATGCCTCTTGGATTGGACCCTTTCTCTGTAGACCTCTCACTGCATTTTACAGCTTCAAGTCTGTTTGTGGGGGCTCAGCTTCTTCAGTAATTCCAGGCTGTAATTTTTTTAAGCATAGTTTAAACCTTCTGCCATGCTGGAGTAATAAATTGTCATTCTGGCAACCTGATGTGCCTTTTCACCAGGGTATAAGATGTATACTGTCACTGCCAAGAAGTGGGTGATGGGATGAGAGAAAACAAAGCCTGGCCAGTAAAGCCTGTCTTCCTTTTGTGAATGACCCAGTAGGGATGCTGATTCTTGAAGGGCATAGCTTCCTGTCCATAGGTAGATCTTGCCCTGCTTTCAGTTGGAGAAACTTCCCTTGGGTTTCGGCAGGATGTGCTCATACATCTTTAGGTAGCCAAACCCTGATGGATATAACCGAATCTAAAAGTCAGATAAGAAAGTGTTTAGAAAGACATATCTGAATGACCAATGAATGAAGCTACTGTTAATAGAAAACAGCAAAGTTTAAAATAATGTTGATATTCAGGATGGCGGAATTGGGGGAGGTGGAAATGAGATGGGAGAAATATAATTTTAAACTTTTAAAATTCCACCAAAGGATAATGCTTCCTTGTTAGTGGATTCTAAGCAAGGAGTTAGGCACATTTAAAAATAGCTTTTTAACGTGAATGAACCTTTTTATGATCCGAGTTTCAGTGAAGAATAAGTTGGTCATGCAAATTATTTTTAGTGGTCTGTTTTATACACTTTAGGGCTGGGATTTTTAAAAACATTTTAGGGCTGTAAAAGCAAAAAGTCTGACCTTAAAGCAACACTAAATGTAATAATGGTTCTGTCATGTAGGCCAATGAAGAAATCTGTGTCACTTTGTTTATAATGTTATATTTTCTTTGAATTTTAAAACATGCAAAAGAGATGGCTTGGTTGTAAAATGGAGACCACTGGCGCTGAGTGAGCTGAGAATATTTGTAGACACAGGAGTCTTTTGTGCTTCTCTGGAGGAAAACAGCCAGTTCTGAGTCACTGGACACTTCGGCTGCTTTGGAGATCAAAGGAGACCTTGCCGCAGAGAAATTAAGAGTTGTTGGTTGCTCACAAGGTAACGCTGTAAGGAGAAAATTATTGCCTGTGCTACGAATCAGTTCTGAGACAACCCGGTCCTTGAAATAAAACAGTAAGTGCTTTAGGTTTTAAAGAGTAAAGCAGAAGTTGTGTGCAGTATAACAAGAGTTATTAATTAGAATTAGAAAATAATATTTCTTATTTTAATAGAACTCATTTTAATTGAGCTATTTTGCCTGTAAGTACAGGCAACTGTAGGCAGAGACTATGCATATGTGTGCTGTCTTCTTAATGAGGTAATGTATTTTTTGTAGAAAGTGCTGAGATGCACAAATTTTATATTTTTCATAACTTTTCTTTCCTCTGTACATGAAGAAGCCTACTTATTGGGACTAAACTACCTGAAGCAGGTATTAGCATTCATAAACTACCTGAAGCAGATATTAGCATTCATAAAGAGGTAAGCAAATAGTACACAGATAGAATACCTAGGATGCCTGGACCCATCTGAAGGGACCAGCTCGATACTTGTGCTCTTTCCAGTGACTTATTTGCTTCGTGTTGCAGTAACATGGCCTCTTTATTTTAGCTATAAATACAGTCTTAAAATATTGCTATTTCATTAAATTTGCAGTGCTATTAATAAATTGTTTATACCTGAAACATTGTTACTATTAGTTAATTTTCCCTCACCCCCTATTCTTATTTGTTATGTAACAGAAATTCCTGGATAAGATAAATATAAAGAACTAATCATTGGTTCTAATTTTTAAATGTTTTGGTGGTTTCTACTTACCCTTCTGAGTAATTTTGAAAAAGAAGAATTTGTCTTGTTGATGCTTTTGCATTTTAGTCGTTGCTAGTCAGGTAGGTATAAAATAAGAAAAAAAACTAAGGTTCATAAACTGGGAATTCATAGATGCAGAAACCTTAGAGAACCTGATATGTGCATGAGGAAAGTTTTGAAGGAAATTTTGAGTTTTAGAAGCGGAAGTTAAGAGGGTCAAGTTCTTTGTGGTTTGTAACGTATGGTAACATGCATGGTGTCTAAGCAGAATCATTCCAAAAGATCATGACAAATCTTGGCTCTACTGGTTGCCTGATGTGACCTTTAACCTTTCTGTGTCTTCTTGTCTTCCAGGTAGGAGTGACAATAGAACCTAGGTCTCAAATGTCTGTAAGGATAAAGGTGTTAAGATATATAAACTTTTAGCATAGTTCCTGGCTCATAGTTCATAATCATAGGTAACTTTTTTTTTTAATTAAAAAAAACTCTTTTAAACCATCAAGAGCTGTCTGGGCTAGGCTAGATAATTCTTCAGCAGTTGGAGGTACTTGAACTTCAGGATGCTGTGGAAGGATTGTCATACCAGAATAACTCCAAGTTTTATCTCAACCTAAGACTGATCTTTTTACCCAGTAAGAAAAGACATCTCACTGGAGATGCATTAACAGTATAATTTGCCATTTTTTTCCAAAACAACATTATCCTCCCCCTCCTCCAAAATGCCTTTTGTTTTGTGCCTGTATTGTCATATATTCCCAACTTTAAAGCAAACTGAAGATTTCTAAATTTTTTAATGTTGGAGAAATTTTTTAAAGGAATTCCTATAGGCACGACATGATTTTAAGAATCACAGTTGACCTGTCTTCGTTTTGAAATTAATAAAATTTCTGTAAAATGAAAATGTCATAGATTTTACATGGTTTCATTAGGAAAGCAAAGGATATCTGTTATGAGCTTGAACTGTTGGCCGGGACTTAGATGTTTTTGTTAGCTATCTGATTTATCATGCTGTTTGACTCATGATCTTTATGACAGTTTTAAAGATCTCGCTAGAGGAATATTTGTATCTACGGATACCTTCTGTTATATTTAATTTTTATGGCTCTTCTTTATTGTTGTCTTTGTCCTCTTTTGTCTTCAGATAGCTTAAATTGTAACTTTCTCTGTTATATATTGCTGTCCCATTGTGTTGACAAGCGTATAGATGCCTTAATTTAAAAAGGTGGTGTTATTTCTACCACTGCTTAACAATACGTATGCTTAGAGAGTGTCTCCTTCATATTTAGCTAAAATTTCTCTGTTGCTGAATTTTTCCTTTTTCAGTGGAGTTATGAAATATCTAATTGCTGTATTCTCTTTAACGTCTAGTCTTCAGGAGTGCAATTATCCTTCAGAATTTTTTTTATATTTATGCTAAGCTTTTTAACTCGTCCCAGAAGTTTCATTTTCAGCTCCTTAAATCAAGCAGACTTGAACCTCTAATAAGGATCTAATTCGGATCTGTTATTTATACGTAGAAAGGGTATAAAAATGACTTACTGCCTCAAATTTTTAATAGCCCTGTTATGTTTGCAATATCACGGAAGCATCAGTTTATTATCACCTAGTGACCTACTGCAACCCTGTATTTTTATGCATTTCTAATCTGTTTTCCTGATTTGTTTTAATTCAGTTGCTCTTTGTTGGCCAGCTCTCCATTATTTTATGATTTCTACTTTAATTTATTACTCTGACATTCAAAGAACCCTTTTCCAAATCACATCTAATAACTGTAGATTTCTCTCTCGCTTCTCTTTTATCTCGTTTCTTACGTCTTCTTTGTATCTTGTATTCTAACCAGACATGCCATTGACTATTAATCTTCAGAAAACACCTCTTGATCATGTTTCCCCCTTAATTAGGATTCCTTCTTACCTATCAAAGACTACACTCCACATTCTGACATTAATAAGTTTTCAAAATCAGTGGAGAGTTGAGTGTCATCTTTGTTCAGAGCTTGCATCTAAGTGAAAAAAATTCAAAGAGATGAAACAGAGTCCCAGGATCAGGGGACTTATTGTCTATTTTATCTTAATTCACTGCTCATCGGTATGTACGGGAGATACTATTGTAAATGTTGACTCTGAGGAGGAGTGCAGGCGTTAAGTGCTGTAGGAATTCCAAGGAATACTGTTGTCTGGGATGGGATGGTTTCAGGTCAGGGATGGGCCTTGTACGGTGCCTTGAAGAAAGAGTTGAGTATTAGTGAGACAGCCTACGTTTGCCAGGGCTCGTGTGGAATTTCCAGTCAGGGCACCACCATGCAAAGAGAACTAATCTGATTGGTGAATTGAGGAGAAAGAATGAAGATCTCAGCTCAGTGCCCGCTGGGCCTCTCTATTCAACCAGGCCCTGCCGGGGTGGCCTGGGGTTGTCTAGCTGTGCCAGAGACTGGCTAGGGAAATCTGGCCAATTCTTGACACAGATCTATAGCCATTTGTTTAAATAATCAGCTTTGTTAGTAATAAAGGTGATGTCTTGACTCCCATTTCTCTCTTGGTTGAATGTAAGCTTGGAGAGGCGGGTGGAGGACAAGGTTGGTGGAGTCATAAAACAATAAACACTGACAAGACGAATACTATTGGTTAGTTTAGTGGAACAATGAGAGATAAACGTTGGAAAAGGAGATCGAAGCCAGATTGTGCAGGGCTACAGAGTGTGGACTTGACATTATAGGTTGAGAACACATTCAAATTGTTTGAACATTTGGTATGTAGAATTTTTAGTACCATGAATCTGATAGTTCTGCAGAATGGATTCCTGTTTTACACATTTTTTTTTTTTTTTAAATAACCATTACTTGAAGGCTTCTTCAGTTGGGATTCATGGAGCTTATGGCCTTGGAAGTTCTGAAGTATATGATGTCATGAAATACCTTGAAATTATATGTAGGATATTTTAAAGGAGTTATCTTCCAAAAAAGAGTTAAGAGCCACCACTAAACTTCTATATATTGTTGGATTATAGGACATATAGGAAGAGAATTTCACCATTAAGTGTGATGTTTACTTTGGATTGTTTTGTAATATCTTTATCAGCTTCTAGAAGTTTCTGTCTATACCTAGTTCACTAAGTCTTCTTTTGCAAATAATAAAATGATGTTGAATCTTATCAAATATTTTTCTGCATGTATTCTGATAATTATATAGGTTTTTCTCCTTTCATTTGTCAGTGTGGTAAATTACATTAATCAAGTTTTAAAATTAAAACAGCTGCATATTCTTGGGAAAAAGCCAATTTGGTCAGGCTGGATTATTTTATTTATATATATATATATTTTATTGGATTCACTTTGCTAATTTCTTGTTTAGTTCTGTGAGATTGACTTTCAATGTTCTCTCTTGGGAAAATGTGTAAATGTTTTCTGTAACTCCTTAATTCTCAGAAGGAGTATATGCATTGAGAAACTTTAAAAAATAATAAAACAAAACAAAAAACCCCAAATTGGAAATAATACATGGTGTATAATAGATACATACATACCTACAAAAGGGCAGGATCTATAAAATTAAAGTTTCTAACCTCAGAAACCAAGTTCCCCTGGCAATCTTACCAGAGGTAGTCTGTGTATCACACACACCTTCATCCATAAATGGTTGCATATTCTACATGCTGTTTTCCACTTTATTCTTTTACTAATATATCTTGGATACAGTTCTAATATACAGCACATAATGTATTCCTTATCCTTTTCTTAATATCTCTATTGTATTTCATTATATTCTAGTATAGTTATCTGGACCTCTGTTGATAGACATTTAAGTTATTTCTCGTATTTTGCTGAAGTGAACTTCATTTTACCATCCTCTTTGGCATGTATTTTTGTGTGTGTGTGTGTGTGTGTGTATAGAATAAATTCCTGTAAGTAGAGAAAGGGTATATATATTTCATATTTTGATAGAAACAGCCAAAGTATCTTCCAGATCAGTTACATCTCTTTATATTCCAACATTACATTATCTGAGTGTGCCATGCCATGGCAAACGTCTGAACTAAGTCTGGACTGAGACTCATTTACAGCACGGGTCACTCAGTTTCTTGGTCACGCTAGCTGCACTCACACTTCTCCCCATGTACGAGTGCATTCATTATTAACTTGGCGATCTCATAAGCTTTGGCAAGCAGTGATTTCCTGCTAGAGAGCCTCATGAGAGCCTTGGAGACTCCTGTGTTCTAAAGTATTACTGTGGGGTTGAGAGGATGTCCCCAGAATGCCAAGATCAGGTATTGGGTTCAGCCTACCTAAGTTATTCCTGTCTCTTTTTGCACCTCTCTCTTTTCAGGCTGTAATGGAATGAATAATGGGAAGAAATCCATCAAATGCTGGCTTCTATCTCTGTCACCTTTCAATGCTAATGATGAATGGAGAGGACAGAGATTAATGGATGACATGGAATTAGCCCCTGGGGATTTGGACTCTGTCTAGGCCACTTTTTCCTTTGACTTTGTTTCCTTGAGTTAGAATTATTTCTTGAGTTGTGTGCAGTCACCTCTCTTTCCTGGTGTTTGTTTACTTGGAAGCTTAGGCGTGTTGAGGTGATACGTGCTCCAAGAATTGACACTCCTCTCTTACTGAATTTGAAATAGTTGTAATCATGATGTGGGGAGGGTTGGGGGTAGGGCAGGGCGTGGTAGGGGAGACTTAACATTTCGTTACTCCTGTCTCATTTTTATAAATAGGACCTCTAACTGGACCCCTAGTTGCCACCAGAAACAGTGATAAAGCAGTGACCAGGAGCTTTGGAGTATGGCCTCAACTGAATGGGCCAGAGAAGATAAAGGGTAGGGCAATAAGAAAATGCAGACCCTTAATCCTTTTGTTTTTATCTGTTAATTGGCTCTTCCATGTTAACAATTATATTTAGTCTAGAGAGGGATATATATAAAGCATGGATACTTTGCCAAAATATCCTCAAGTTTATATACAATATTAACCAAAACTGAGAAAATATTAAAGTGACAAACAAAACGAACCATCAATCTAAGAAAGACTCGATTGGTAATGTGGCATTAGGATTTTTCCTACCTGATTTTTCTCTAGTGATTAGGCATCCCTTGTTCAGAAACTTCTAATATACTCCTTCCCTTAAATCTACTACCAAATAATCGAATACCAAAGTCCAAACTTTTTAGCCTGACGTTTGAAACTCTTGAGTGCTAATCTGCCTCTTCTGTAATCATCTGCTTCCTCACTATTTGAAGTACAGCCCATGAACCAACAGCATCAGCATCACTTGGGAGCTTGTTAGAAATGCAGAGTTTCAGGCCCCTCCCCAGATCTACTGAATCAGAACTAGAATTTTAGAGCGATTCTTAAGTATTTGGTTTGCCCACTGCAGCTTCAGAAGCACTGATCTGTTTCACTCTTCTGAGCCTCCCTCTGCATCCTTCAGTCAGCTTAACCGGGCTAGCTGTCCCTTTCTGAACATTTTCTGCACTGCCCAGTGGCCTGTCTTTCCTAAAATGATATTATTTCCCCCAAAATATCCTTTTCTCTCAACTTCCTTCTGCCTTTCCTTCCATGTATCCAATTTATGAGTTGTCTAAAATGTGCTAAGAACTGTGATTTGGCGAGGGGTTCGGGCATGGTTGAAAACACAGTCTTGCCCACTCACTGCTGTCACAGGCCCTCTGGAGTCTGGCACAGGCCCTCTGGAGTCTGGAGGACAGCACGTAGTAAGGGTTAAGCGTGCGTTTCCCAGAATTCCACTTCTAGGAGATTTTCCTAAACTGATAATCAGAAAAGAATGTCAAGAAATGTGTAGAAAGTTAATCACTACAACATTATTTGCAATAGTACGAAATTGATAAATTAATAAATCATGTTATATTCATACAGTAGACTATTATATAGTCAAGAAAGTAAGATATATATTACTGAAATGAATACATCAACAATATTATTGAGTAAAAATTATGTTACTAAAAATATACACTTAATTCCTATTCTCCAAGGGCTTATAGTTGAATAAGAGAGAGATATAAACTAAATAATGTCGAAATACAAATGTAGTAATGATAATGATGACGATAGTGATAACAGTAGCAACTGACATCTGTTGGACATTTGCCGTGTTTTGGACGCCATTCTAAGTGCTTCCCATATATGTTATCTTCCTTTATTCTCTGAAAAACCCTCTGAAGTCAGACTACTGTTACATCCGAATGA
>NW_011888789.1:16326705-16329739 GCF_000151845.1 Pteropus vampyrus
CAGGCCCTCTGGAGTCTGGCACAGGCCCTCTGGAGTCTGGAGGACAGCACGTAGTAAGGGTTAAGCGTGCGTTTCCCAGAATTCCACTTCTAGGAGATTTTCCTAAACTGATAATCAGAAAAGAATGTCAAGAAATGTGTAGAAAGTTAATCACTACAACATTATTTGCAATAGTACGAAATTGATAAATTAATAAATCATGTTATATTCATACAGTAGACTATTATATAGTCAAGAAAGTAAGATATATATTACTGAAATGAATACATCAACAATATTATTGAGTAAAAATTATGTTACTAAAAATATACACTTAATTCCTATTCTCCAAGGGCTTATAGTTGAATAAGAGAGAGATATAAACTAAATAATGTCGAAATACAAATGTAGTAATGATAATGATGACGATAGTGATAACAGTAGCAACTGACATCTGTTGGACATTTGCCGTGTTTTGGACGCCATTCTAAGTGCTTCCCATATATGTTATCTTCCTTTATTCTCTGAAAAACCCTCTGAAGTCAGACTACTGTTACATCCGAATGAGGAAATTATATTATTTTCATAAATTTTAATCTGTGCCAATATATTGGGTAAAAATGGTAACTTTTGTTTCAATGTGTATTTCACTGCTTATTAGCAAAGTTGAACATCATTCAATGAATATTGGTCATTTGTATTGACAA
The DNA here is from genome assembly GCF_000151845.1 of Pteropus vampyrus. NCBI lineage: Eukaryota > Metazoa > Chordata > Mammalia > Chiroptera > Pteropodidae > Pteropus > Pteropus vampyrus. The sequence goes on from NW_011888789.1 coordinate 16,327,392, forward strand.
TTCTCAGATTCTTTTTATCTTTTCCTTATTCTTTCTGTTAATTTGTTTTTTTCTTATTAATTTGTTGGAATTTGTTATAACTTGGATATTTTAAATATATCTTGCAAACATTTAATCTAAGTCTGTGCTTGTCTTTTTTCATTTGTCTTCACTGTCAGACTTGTGGTTGTGATTCTTGATTTTTGATAGTGTCTGTTCGCTGTTAGCTCTTCTCTCTAATAAACTGTGGAGTCTTATAAGCGTTAGAAAATAATGAAATTTCCCTAAATTGTTCATATGTAAGAACCTTGAAGGGCTCTCCTGAATAAAGTATATATAATTTAATTGCATGGACTTTTAAAAATGTATACTTAAGGCACTGTGAAAATCTTTCTATGTTCTCAATATGTATTTGCTGAATTATTGTGTTCCAAATAAGCGGAGTGTTATACTATTAACACCACCACCTCATTTTACTTTTAATTAATTTGTTCTTGTACAGAAGATGATTTGTTCTCAGCTCCCCCAAGCAAAATTAGGGCTCTGAAATCAGACTTTCATCAGTAGTCTTTGCTCATGAATTGATATGAGCTGTCAACCTCAGTTAACCAGATTTTATCATATGTCTAAATAAAACGTATAGGCAATCTCTGACTTTCATATGTGAATCTCAAAAGTTTTGTATAATTTGATTATATGGAACTCTGCTTTTATTTTTCCACAGAAACAAGTCAGATTCTAGGTTTGCAGCAATCCCAAGCAAGCATTCTTAAAATTAACTATTAATAACACTTAGTAAAGCACTAAGTATTATTTCAACTCAACCTAAAGAATATAGATTTTATTTTATTTTTACATTCTAATGATAGATGTAAAAATAGAAAGAACGAGCCTCTAATGCTCAGAAGCTCTGGTGCTCAGAGACTGTGGAGAATGTAGGTAGTGTGTGGGCGGGGAGTAGGGTGTGTGTAAACGTCTTTAAAACTGTAGAAGTGAAGAAATCTCTTGATGAATCATTCATTCTCTAGTGTTCTGTATTTAAGAACAAAGGTAATTTGCATTCACTCATTATTCTTTAGCTCATACATTGTCTCTTGGACATCCAGCATTTCTGAGTACACCATACTGTACTCTTTGTATTGCTTGGGTCCATATGCAACTTTAAGGCTAATGGCACCATTCTCACTCGCCGCACAAATTGAAAGCCATTGATAATGGCAGTGATCTAACATCAGTTGTAAAATACCCACGATAAGCCAGGAAGCCTAACAGTACATTTTCCCAGGAATATTGTGGTTGTAGTTTGTGTTGTAAGGATGGTGGAGGTGACCTAAGAGGAATGGGCTTTGTTCCTTGCTGTCGGCTGGCCTGCTATTCCTTGGTACTTTTTGAGGGCTCAATGGTATCTGCCATCAGGCTCCAGAATAGTAGCTCTCAAACTTCAACATGCCCAAGAATCAGCTAGAGGAATTAGGGGAAAATTCAGGTTCTCTAGCATCACTTCCAGGAATTTGGTTCAGTGGGCCTGAGTAGCTCAGTGGTCTGCAGATTCTCCACAAGCACCCTAGGTCCTCTGTTGCGGGTTTTTCCTGGATCAGCAGAAATACTACTCCAGAATGTTTTGCTCCTCCTATGTTATCTTTCTCAAGCATGAGTCAGAACAAGACAATTCTTGGATTGCCTGCTTCTGTGGGTGAGGCTGATGAACTCTGTCAGGGCACCAATGTACAACTTGATGTTCCCAAAGAGGTAATTGACCAAATGGGACCTAAAAGCCTTTCAAAGTCCTGAATTATCTACTTTTGACATGCTTATGTAAGCAGTTTGTTTCTGAGAAGTTTACTCATTTTGGCTTACAAATGGACAGTCCACGTCTTTGTAAAAGCTAAATATGTAAATTGGGAACTTTATAGTATTTCAGGTAAGGTGAGTATCCTAACTGTGCTTAAATTCAAAGAGCAGGGGTCTTTGGAAATCAAAATCCAGATTACTTTGTCAGTGTGTGTACATCTTTTACCCATAGACTACCCATCAGGACTTTCCTGAAGCTGGGATGCTGAGATGTTATCAGTGGAAAATTGGGCAATTAATACATCTTGCCTTATTGGGACATTTTGAAGAAATGACTTTACTGGCAATCAACAAGGGTATTAAGCGCCCACATAATACATTTCATTTTTCTGTATCATTTTAAATTAACATTTGATGAAATTAATTTGATGAAAAAAATATGTCAAGACCATTGGTAACTACTGTTATTTATCTAAGAATTGACTTGGAATTTTTTGTTAAATTTCTGTTTTCAGGACTTTATGTTCTCTTTGTTGTCCTTCTTTTCCTTGACATGACAGATGCGTGTTTTATTGATC
>NW_011888789.1:16329789-16373523 GCF_000151845.1 Pteropus vampyrus
TGAGCTGTCAACCTCAGTTAACCAGATTTTATCATATGTCTAAATAAAACGTATAGGCAATCTCTGACTTTCATATGTGAATCTCAAAAGTTTTGTATAATTTGATTATATGGAACTCTGCTTTTATTTTTCCACAGAAACAAGTCAGATTCTAGGTTTGCAGCAATCCCAAGCAAGCATTCTTAAAATTAACTATTAATAACACTTAGTAAAGCACTAAGTATTATTTCAACTCAACCTAAAGAATATAGATTTTATTTTATTTTTACATTCTAATGATAGATGTAAAAATAGAAAGAACGAGCCTCTAATGCTCAGAAGCTCTGGTGCTCAGAGACTGTGGAGAATGTAGGTAGTGTGTGGGCGGGGAGTAGGGTGTGTGTAAACGTCTTTAAAACTGTAGAAGTGAAGAAATCTCTTGATGAATCATTCATTCTCTAGTGTTCTGTATTTAAGAACAAAGGTAATTTGCATTCACTCATTATTCTTTAGCTCATACATTGTCTCTTGGACATCCAGCATTTCTGAGTACACCATACTGTACTCTTTGTATTGCTTGGGTCCATATGCAACTTTAAGGCTAATGGCACCATTCTCACTCGCCGCACAAATTGAAAGCCATTGATAATGGCAGTGATCTAACATCAGTTGTAAAATACCCACGATAAGCCAGGAAGCCTAACAGTACATTTTCCCAGGAATATTGTGGTTGTAGTTTGTGTTGTAAGGATGGTGGAGGTGACCTAAGAGGAATGGGCTTTGTTCCTTGCTGTCGGCTGGCCTGCTATTCCTTGGTACTTTTTGAGGGCTCAATGGTATCTGCCATCAGGCTCCAGAATAGTAGCTCTCAAACTTCAACATGCCCAAGAATCAGCTAGAGGAATTAGGGGAAAATTCAGGTTCTCTAGCATCACTTCCAGGAATTTGGTTCAGTGGGCCTGAGTAGCTCAGTGGTCTGCAGATTCTCCACAAGCACCCTAGGTCCTCTGTTGCGGGTTTTTCCTGGATCAGCAGAAATACTACTCCAGAATGTTTTGCTCCTCCTATGTTATCTTTCTCAAGCATGAGTCAGAACAAGACAATTCTTGGATTGCCTGCTTCTGTGGGTGAGGCTGATGAACTCTGTCAGGGCACCAATGTACAACTTGATGTTCCCAAAGAGGTAATTGACCAAATGGGACCTAAAAGCCTTTCAAAGTCCTGAATTATCTACTTTTGACATGCTTATGTAAGCAGTTTGTTTCTGAGAAGTTTACTCATTTTGGCTTACAAATGGACAGTCCACGTCTTTGTAAAAGCTAAATATGTAAATTGGGAACTTTATAGTATTTCAGGTAAGGTGAGTATCCTAACTGTGCTTAAATTCAAAGAGCAGGGGTCTTTGGAAATCAAAATCCAGATTACTTTGTCAGTGTGTGTACATCTTTTACCCATAGACTACCCATCAGGACTTTCCTGAAGCTGGGATGCTGAGATGTTATCAGTGGAAAATTGGGCAATTAATACATCTTGCCTTATTGGGACATTTTGAAGAAATGACTTTACTGGCAATCAACAAGGGTATTAAGCGCCCACATAATACATTTCATTTTTCTGTATCATTTTAAATTAACATTTGATGAAATTAATTTGATGAAAAAAATATGTCAAGACCATTGGTAACTACTGTTATTTATCTAAGAATTGACTTGGAATTTTTTGTTAAATTTCTGTTTTCAGGACTTTATGTTCTCTTTGTTGTCCTTCTTTTCCTTGACATGACAGATGCGTGTTTTATTGATCCTTTTACCTCGGCTCATGCACATTTCTTTCTAATAGGCATCTGTTTACAGCTGGGGTTGAGATACTTGATATCATCTGGTCAGGATTTATGTCTTTTAGGCAGAACCAGATGCTTCCCAGGGGAGTGACCTGACTCTTCTGATTTTCTTCGTGATGCCAAACTCACAGTGTTTTTCAAAGGGGCATGTGTTCGGAGATATTTTGCTTTGGTAAAATTTAGGTGGACCATATATTTTCTTGTTGAAATTAGTGCAGTGATTATATTATTTCTAATATTTCATGTGCTATTTTAGCTTACATTACAGCCTGGATTTTATGGCTTTCAGAATGTTTGTATTTGCCCAGGGGCACTTTCTTCTCCATACATGCTGATTGGGTAAATGACTTAGTTATATTTTGCAAGTAGAAAGGATGTTGGGTTAATTTATTTGATCACTCACATAGCTCCTTGAAGGAGAAGAAAATTAAGGCTGATTTTCCTACCTTAATTGAAAACAATCTTTAGCATATCGTACTCGTAAGATCCAGTCCTATGTGTTACACGTTTCACGAAAATACATAGCTGCCACCCAGAGGTGACTTTCAAGTTAAGGGGAATAAAGATGTAGCAAACTAAGGTATGAAGACACTTAACTCTCAAGATTCCCACTTTGACTTCACATTTAATACCTATTTTCCCCTCTTGTCAAAATGTCAAATGATATGTTTTAAAAAAAGAGAATGGACTTAATTTTATTTCAGAAGTTAGTGGAAGCTTTGAAATAACTAAAGATAATTTTGTGTTTTGCAAAGCTTAGATTTAGGTGAATAAGGCTGATAGTTTTCATTTATGTAATTTCTTTGTGGCATTTCTCTGTCAGGGTTTCAAGGTCTTTTGAGGTTGCTGAGGACTCAGCAAAAATATTTGTGAACACTTACTGTGAGCCTGTAATCTGCTTTGTGTGGTACTTTTTTTTTTTTTTGCGTAGTACTTGTTTTGATCATTCTCAGTACCTACCTTTCCTCCTTTTTTCTGCATGCATAAGGGAGCATTTGTGAATCTTCTTTTTGTGAATCTTCTTTATTCAAAGTCTGGTTGATTTCCTTAGAGGGATTCTTATTTTGCTGGCTTGACTTTTAAAGTTCTCTGTGGCTTTTCAGTCTTCCCTCACGTTCCCTAACTTCCATCCTCAATGCCGTCCGTATGTGGAAAGCTCCGGCCTCTTGAGTAAGAACCTGGAGTCTGTACCAAGTAAGGAGATGTGTTCAAAGGCTTAAAAATGCGTGTTTTCCTTTTTAAACCAGGATCTTTATATTGTCCACTTTGTTTATGAATTTTATACATTCTGAGAAGCATACAGGTCCAAAGCCTGAGCAAGGCGAGAAAGGTGGGTAGTAGGTAGGGAAACAAGAAAGTGAGAAAGCAGATTTAAATTGCTGGGTCTGTACAATCAATCGCTGTCAAAGGGCTCACCCACCTGTCATTACTAATTGTCAAATGGTAGGAAAGATAGAGGGTATATTGTGAACTAATACTATTTGGTTGGTACATTTCTTTTATATTCTTCCTTTGAAGCTCTCCAACCCTTTACTTCCTTGGCCTTTTGAGAGAGCTGTGAGGAAAACTGGATCCCTATGTGTTAACATTTGTTTTATTCGGAGGCTTTGTTACCAAAAAAAAAAAAAAAGCTGCTGTCACCGTTTATAATAAGTCATAATGTGTTTTGAATTCAAAGCCTTGCCCAGGACAGGCACAATTCATAGAAGTGAGAAATAATCTTCCTGTTTGGCCAGAAGACAACTAAAATGGTTCCAAGGTACAGATTACCGAGGGCACAATCCTTTGAGTCGGCCAAAGGTTTGCTTTTATGTCCTTCCCTCTGCCTTCACATGCACGTCAGTGGGAGGCAGCTGGTGACCCTGTCTCTGCTCTGGAGCTCGTGCTGTGCCCCATTAGGCTGGCTTCCCTGACTCTGAGCCTGAAGGAGCTGCAGAACCCCTACTTTTCCTGTCCCAGGGGAGTTTGCTTTCAGGAAATGGGCTAAGTGAATAGACAGCAGCTGGTGTGAAGATGAGAATGGACCTCCAGGGCTTTTAAAAAGTCCATGAATTCAGCCCTTGTCTCTGTGCTCACACAGTGAAAACAGGCTGGCAGTGGGGCTGGATAGTGAGTAGGTGAGGAGCTGAGTCGTGCTTTTCCTGCTCCCTTCTCTTTGGCCTTGCAGTCGCATTTCCTGCTCTGCCCTTTGGTTTCCATGCTATTTCTAACCTTTAAAAGTCAAAGATTTGGCTTTTCTTTTACCCCATTTGTTTCCTGGCTGTTTTTGGCCCCTTTCTACTCTTGAGAGGCACTGTGTCCCCATTTTACTTGGTGCTGTTACTGGCTTTTTCGAATACTTATCCGATTAACTTGTCAGGGGAGTAAGGCCTGGTCATAGGGCAATCGTAAATAACATGGGCCAGCCTCCTCTTCTTAAACACTCATGTTTTTTCTGCATGTTTATATGCAGGCATATGTCAAATATATTTTTGAAAGGAAAAATGCTGCACATGACAGCATTTGAATCCCTCTCTTTATAGCCAGGTAAACTGAAGGAGTGCATTTTATTTTCAGAAATACAAATTTCTTAAGTATAGTGGAAGAGCAAGGTATATTTGGATGAACTGCATTAATAAGGAACGGTATAGGTGGAATAACAGTTACTATCTTGGGATTTTTTTTCATTATCTCACTCATTTGTACTTGAAAGCAGAAATATATTTACGGAAAAAGGATGAGTGTGACTCGTGATTTTTTTATTAGATAGATATAGAAATAAAAATAGACATAAAAGCATGTATTTGTATATACGCTTCTCTGTGTGTGTATTAGTTTCCTGTGGCTGCTATAACAAAGTACCACAAATTTGATGGCTTAAAAACAACAGAAGTTTATTCCCGTATCGTTCTGGAGGCCCGCAGTCTGAAATGAGTTTTAGAGGCAAAAATCAAGGGGCCAGCAGGGCTGTGGTTCCTCTGGAGAGTAGGAAATCTCGTTGCCATTTCCAGCACTTAGAGCTGCTGCTGTATTCCTTGCATTCCTTGGCTCTCAGCCCCTTTCTCCATCTAATAGTGTAGTATCTTTTCTCCCACTCTGCTTTCCTCTGAGTTTCTTCTTTTCTGTCTCAAATCTTGGCCTACGTGCGTAATCCAGGATAACCTCCTCATATCAAGAAATTGAATTACATCTTCAGAGTCTTTGCCATATAAAGCAACATTCACAGACAGGTTTCTGGGATTAAGATGTGGCCATCTTGAGAGGCCCTTATTCAGCCTACTGCAGTGGGATGTGGGGGGTAGGGTGGGTGGGAGTATGTGTGTGTGTGTGTGCGTGTGTGTGTGCGTGTGTGTGTGTGTGTGTGTGTGTGTTTAAAACTCTCTAGCTCTGTCCCCTGAGCTGGTCTACTAGCTGGTAGCTCCCATAGCCGAGCTGGTACCCCCAGTAGCAATGAGCTCACCCTGCCACCCAACATTTAATTCTTGTATCTAATTACTAAATAATATTCTTTACTAAAAAGGACCAAGTATTTTTTGTTTCTTTGTTTGTTTTTTAAGAAATGGCTGGTTCCAGAGAGAAGCCCGGAACTGCCTAATATACCAGAATGTAAAGAAGTGCCAAGAGAATAATGAGGACATGTAAAAAAGACACAGAAGCCAGCTAGGAAGAGCTTTCCACTGACCAAAACTGGGCCATCAATATCGAAATAAATAATGAGAGTAGTGGATTACAGCCCACTGCTGTAACAGTAAATTCAGTTTGTATTGATAAAAGTAAATAAACTTATAATTTGAAAGTGTAATGAGGAATAGGATATTTACACAAATTGAAATCCTGTGCCTCTATATACGATGCAAAAAGAACAGCATCTCTTCTGTGATATTTCTGTCAAAGATGCGTAATCTGAATTTAATCATGAGGAAATGTAAAGACAGCCCCAAGTAGAAGAATATTCTACAATATAACTAGCCTGTCATTTTCAAAAATCATGAAAGTTAAGGACTATAATGTAATGTAATAAGGGGGTCTAAAGAGCCAACTGGAAGGTCTAACCTTCACTTTAGGAGGGCCTGCTTAGGCCATGTATTAGTGGGCCCCTGATTTAATTATTTAGATCTTCCTTTGGCCAGTTACATTCTGAAGAGAAAACTCTTCAGATCTCCTGTCTGCAAGATAAAGTCTAGCGTGCATTCCACAGGCTGGGTGAGAGACATCTAAGCATCTTAACATCCAGCAGACAAATCTCCGTGTCCACTGTGGTATCCTTGTAGCAATTGTGCCTGGTGTCTCCCAGGCCGGAGCTATTCTTTGAAAAATCTCTCCAGTGAGTAAAGCTCCATTCTTTTGCCTGGGTGGGGGAGTTACAGTTGCCCTGTGAAGTAGAGGCAGGGATCTAGGGATCTAATTCCTGGATAGCTTATTCCTTTTCACTAATCCTACCTGTTTTAGCCACTCCTCTCCCCACCTTTCCCCTTTCCTTAGTCCCTTTGAGTATTCCGTGGTGTAACTTGGATTGGTTCTAGTCCCTTTTTTTTCTTTATAATTTATTTATTTAAATTAGTTTCAAATATACAGTACATTGGTTAGACATCTATATAGTTCATAAGATGATCCCCCCAATTGCTCCCTCCCTCCCCTGGCCCTCCACCTAGCCATCACATTAATGCTAACTGCGTTCCCTCTGCCGTGCTCCCCATCCCCATGACCAACTATCAACTACTAATTTAACTTCTTAAACCCTTCGCCCCATTCTTTCAGCCTCCCAATTCCCTTTAAACAGTGATGCAGGATGGAGCGGATCTCCCCGAGTAGAGACTCAAGCCCTACCTCTGCTGAGAGAGGGAGGGTCCTTGACTCTGCAGGAAAAAATTCAAGGGTGAGCCAGAGTTAGAAACAAAAGGAAAGTTTATTAGAGAAGGAATAATGCTCCACAGACAGAGATGTAGTCTTCTTTCAAAGCCAGAAAATGAGACCCCGAGTGTGAATCAGTGTCAAGAATTGGGTCTATATCTGTTTTCCTTTCAGGGAATGGGTATGCAGCGTTAAAGGCACAGGGAAGTAGATGTTAATAATCTCAGCAGGAATCTTCCTATAGGTTCCTGGTTGTCTGGCCCTATGTTGATCAGCCAGGTTCCAGTGTCTAGTAGCACAGAGTAGGCTCTGGATACAACTTGGTTTAATATTTAGTCAATTTGTGTAGTTTTCATGCCTCTTTCCTATGTTAATATGACTTGTTACTGGTCATCTTAACTTACCATTTGTTCATAACTCTTTCAGCCCTCCCTAATGTATCAGTTCGCTAAGCTGCCATAATAAAATACTACAGACAGGGTGGGTAAGACAACCAGAAAAGAAATTATTTTCTCACAGATCTGGAGGCTAGAAGTCTAAGATCAAAGGGTCAGCAGTTTGTTTCTTCTGAATCCTCTTTATTTGGCTTGCAGATGGCCTCCTTCTTCCTGTGTCTTCATATGATCTTCCTTCTGTGTATGTTTGTGTCCTAATCTCTTTTTATAAAGATACCAGTCACACTGGATTAGGCCCCACCCTAAATGACCTTTATAGACACCGTTTCCAGATACAGTCACATCTAAGGCACTGGGGATTAGGACTTCAACATATGAGTTTCAGCCCATAACACCTAACCATTGCCGTTTGCAATATTAGCACTAAGCTGCCAGTCTCTGCCTGCACTTGAGTTGGCACGAGCTATGCCCTGTTTCCATGGGCCTGACTTCTGCTGGGTGATGGGAACAGATGGGATTGAACAGGATCAAGTGTGGAGTGTGAATGTTGGAATCAAGTGTTCGTTTGACTGAGTTGTGAAATATTATTTTTATAGTCTTTCATTTAGCTTATAATCTTCTCTGGCCTAAAAGCACTTTATAATACTCAACTTTGATTGACTAGGAGACGCTCACATCCTCTGAACATCATACTGAAATTGAAATGATAAGGAAATGAAGGAGCATGCCACCCTCCTCAAACTCTGCTCTCAACCTTATTTCCACCACCCTCCTCTGGCCCCAACCTCCTCCCAAGTCAACTGAAAAGTACTTTTACTTTTAAATGTTGCTTGCAGCTTTCTGCTTTCTCTTCTACATTTTTTTTTTTTTTTTTGTAGCTAGGCAATTGAAGAATGATTTTATATCAAGTGTTTCTTTTGTGTCTAAAATAGGTAATAAAATCAGTAACATGTTGAGAGTTGGATAATGTGAGTGAAATTTTTTTGTGTATTTGAAAAGCCATGTGCAATGTAAGACCGAGATTTTATTTCTCCCATCCATTTAATGATGTACTTGCAACTTTAAATGCAGGCATGTTTTGGCGATCATGTCATCGCTATTTTACCACAGAGAAAAGATTTGTGTTATTTCTTGTTAATGAAATACCTGTGAAAGTAGTTCAGAAGTGTGAAGAGTCTTTGTGCTTCAGAATTAGAAGGGACCTTAGAGGTAAATTTGAATCGCACTCTTTATCGATAGGGAAGCGGAAGTCCGCAGACTAAACTTTGGTGTGAGATTGAGTGGAAGTCCCAGAAGGGATTTAAATCTGGATCCTCTAACAGTCCATTTGTTAATGTTACTTCGTATTCCATATTTATTAATGAGATTTATGTTTCTAAAATGACTATGATAAAACAAAGGAATATATTTTATTCAATGAGTAATACAGAAGGAAAAAGTAGTGCTGAATTATATGGGTCATCCATCAAGCTGATTGTTTTAAGTACAATTTTTCAGAGACCTGCAAAAGTTGTTGTAGAGATGGGTGAAGATTTATAACCCTTGGCATGGGAAGAGGGTACATCAGTGGGGCTTGCAGCTTTAAGAATAGCTAATGTAAGCAGAATGAATTTTATTTCATTAGGCAAGTTGGGAGAATGTTACTGCTGTGATTGGGCCTGAATGTTGGATTCTAGTGTCCCTCACAAATGTCCTGGTATAGAATGCTTTAGTAGAGCGGAGCCCCTTAGTATATTTTACTCCCTTTCAAAAAATGTTTCTCTTTTCTGAGAGTCTGACTATGCTTTGGACTCCGCTTCACTTTCAAGTCTTAGCACAAGTGTGCTCTAAGGATCAGCAAGCACCAGCCTCGCCTGGGAACTTTTTAGGAATGTAAAAAGTCCTGCTCAATCCTTATTTTAACATGATTTCCAGGTGATTCATATATACAGTAAAGTATGAAAAACTGGTCTAGAGCAAGTGGTTCACAAAATTTGGTCTCTGGATCAGCAATATCAGCATCACCTGCAAAATTGCTAGACAATGCAAATTCTCAGGCCAAACATTCCAGACCCCCTGAATCAGAATCTCTGAGTGACCCCCCTCCAGTACATGGTTTAACAAGCCCTGTAGGTGGTGCTCATTCATGCTAACGTTTGAGAACCACCGTAGAGCAGTATGTTTCCAACAGTTTTGATCATGACTCATGGGGAGAAATACATTTTACATCATAACCCAACACATGCGTGCGCGCGCGCACACACACACACACACACGAACACAGAGAGAGCGAGCAAGATGGAAGTTGTCTAAAACAGTGCTTATCTTATTGTGTGCTATCTACTCTGGTCTTTTCAGTTTTATTCTGTTAAGTGTGTGTGTGTGTGTGTGTGTGTGTGTGTAAACTTATTTATATAAAAGTCTGGTCATGACCCACACAACTGATCACACAAGCCAGTAGTTGGTCATGACCTGCAGTTTGAGGCCAGATGCTCTTGAATAGGCTCTCTTAATCTCCTTTTGTGCCATGGCCCCTTTTGACATCTGGTAAAGCACTGAATCTCTTGTCAGAATACTGCTTTTTAAGTGCGTATAATAATATATGTGGAGCTGCAAAAGAAACCAATTATATTGGTTAACAATATATTTAACAAATTTGTGATATGGTAATATATTTATTCATAATAGGATTTAGTGGTGGGTCTAGTACCTACTGTCATTTCAAAGTAGGGATGAGTATAAATAATAGTTCAAGATATCTGCAATAACCGTTATGTGAAATGAAAACAGCTATGATTCTACTGGTGACAAAAGTTAGAATTAGTTTGTTGCATATATTCATATTTGAAAGAAAGGGCTAAATTTCAGCTTAAGGTAAGTGAAAGTAAAGATGTGTGTATTCCCCCCCACCCGCCATCTGACTTCAGACTTCTAGGATCCTGTTGACAGTCCCCATGGAACTGGGGCTGAGAACCCTTGCCCGGGAGGAGCCTTCCTTTAGAGAATAGTTCTCAGGCTTTAGCTGGAGATGGTACACCCCCAAATTATCTTCCTGAAATTTTTTAAAACTGGTGCTTCATCAATGGCATCTTTTTCTTTTGCATTGTTTCCTAGCACTATAGTAATGAATTTTTCTTTAGAATTTTCTTTTCTATTGCTTTACTAAGATCTTGGGAGTTCACCTGGAAGCCCAAATTCATGCTATTGATAATGTTCCTTCTTCGGTTTCCCCCGTCTCAATACGTGCACCCCGTCGCTCAAGTCAGATTCCCTGGGTCGCGAATTCTGAATTTAGGATATGAACCTGGGATCCACAATTTACTGGCTGTGTAACATTGGACAAATTATTCACCCACTTGTCATCTCCTTTTCTCCACCCGTGAGACTGAGATGGTAGCAGAGCCCCCCTTCAGAGGATTGTTCTCCGGCTTCACTGAGAGGTCCACCTATTGTGGAATTATTAGAATAGCACCTGGCCTGGAGTAAGTGGTTCGAAAATGTTATCCGTTATAATCATCCATGATTTCTTCCTTTCCCTCATTCTTTAAATCCGGTTTATCAGAAAATTTATGTAAATCCACTCTACAGAATACATTTGAAATTCATCTACTTCTATTTCCATTGCCATCCTCCTGCTCGAGGCTTCCATACTCTCGCATTTGGACTCCTCACTGGTGTCTGTACTTTCTTGCGACTCACTCCAATCCAGTTTCTCTATAACAACTGTATAACCTTTTAAAAACGTAAATGATGTTTTTAAAATGTCAAGGGACCACTGTATGTTTAAAACCCTTTGGGTCTTCCCGTCAAACTTGTCCTCGTATGTGTTTAGCCTTTGCTTCCTCTCCAGTGTTACTCCCTGCCGTGCTGCTCTCCTGGTCAGTCTCTAAACTTGCCCCTTTACCCACTATTCTGTGACCACATTGGCCTTCTCTGTTATTTGAGTAGTCTAGTTCTTTCATACTTTAAGGCCATTGCTTAGGTAGATGTTTCTGTCCTTCCCCAGACTGATCCTTCTTGACGCTGAGGGTATTAGTTGCTCAGAGAGCCTTCCCCAAGCACTCCACCTGAGTGAGGGTACCAAGTTCCTCTCTAACTGGCCCAAAAGCTCCCTGAACACATCAGAAAATTAATCTTTCTTCTCTATTGGGGAAAGGGGTAATTAACAACCCGTGATTATCAAGCATATAGCTCCAAGAGGAGCCTGTACCTTTTCCAGAAAGATAAATTTTACATTTTATGAACATTAAATGGTGTGGAGCTATTTTAAGAAATTGCTAATTTCAAAATTGTACAAGCTAGCTCTTTGATATTGGTATACAAGAACACACAGAGGCCTGCCCACTGAACCTGTCAGCAGTGGGCTGATGGAGTTAATCATAACCTAGCCATGGCCTTTTCACTGTTGTCAATCATTTCTGTTCCAAAGGATGTAACAGAAGGCATAAAATTTTCCCCCTTTGAAGTAGTTGCCTGGTTGCTGATAAAACTCTTCATGTTCCTTTCTCCTAAAGTGAATATCTGCTGCCCAGACATGAGAAAAGATGTCTCATTAATTTAGATGGGGGAAACCAGTGTGAGTGATGTCTGGATCCTGGTTAATTTTTGAGTTTGGAGGAAAGAGGCAGAATAATGACTCTCTGATTCAACTAGGTTAAATTTCTTTGTGTTTTGAAATCTCCACCTTGTTACTTATTTTTAATTAATCATAGGCCATGGAAGGGAGGCACTCCTGATTTTTGTCAGTTGTCTAAAGCAATGAGGAAAAAGGTTTTAGGAATTCAGAATTATCACATGAACCACTTTCACAGTTACCATTGTAGTTTTTCTTTCAAATAGGTACTTTTAGGAATTCCAAAGGACACTGGGATAGATGCTCAAACTTAGGTTAATTAGTATAAAAGGATGCCTGGCACTTCTGTGTGTTGTTTGGCTGAATGATGTCCCTGATTAAATAAAAATGTGGTCTCTTTTGGGGAAAGACTACTTTTTGCTGGAACACTTTAGCAGAACCCACACACAGAAATGTTCCTGCTATGGGCTGCGGGTAATGATAATCATTTGGAAAATTGTGTGTCTAAAAATAAAATGCAGTGATCTAATTGCAGAAAAGTAATATAAACCTAATTTTTAAAAATTCCACCATAATTCTGCCTCTCAGTCGAGCCGAACTTTTCATATTTTTCTTACTCCCCTATAGATGCTCATGTGTTTAACAATTTTTATATAGTCGTAACCTTGCAGTGATCATCTTGTATTCTGCATTTTGTCATGGTATGTTTTTCATGTTTCATTTTTAACGGCCATATAGCAGACACTCAAGTAGATATGTCATAATTGCTTAACTATCCTCCTGTTGATTGGTTTGCTTTATGATGTATTTTTAATGATATCTTTGTTTTGTTCTAATTTTGCAGGCAGAGACATTTGTTTGGGTTAACAATGCGTCAGCACATTCCCAGAGTGTTGCCAAGGCCAAATACGAATTTTTATTTGGCAGATCTGAAGAGAAAACTCCAGATACCAGTAAGTGTGTCCCTACCCTCCTCCTTCAGGTGACAGATAGGAAGTACCAGTGAAATTTCAAATCTCAGAAGCTGAGAATTCTTCAAACCAAGAACTGGCTTGAGATTACCTAGAACAAGGTACAAGAATCACATCATATATTTCCGAATTCTACATCTTAGGAAGATTGTCCTGATGAATTATTAAAGCAAATAGGTTTTTTTAGAGGTAGAAAGGCACCAATGCAGGTAAACAAATGTACCACTCAATCAGGAGATGATAAAGAAGATCAGCCTGTCTTGAGAATTAGACAGGAAAGGGGTAGTACGTATGGTTAAGACCATGGCGTCTGGAGGTAAACTTCCTGAGTTTGAGTCTGACCTTGTAACTTTTGAGGTGTGGGACCTTGAGTAAGTTACCTAATCTTTTTGTGCTTCAGTTTTCTCATCAGTAAAATGGCGTTATAGTGATACATGTCTTACAATTCTTTTGAGAATTCAATAAATTGGTGTATAGAAGGATATCAGAACCACACTCTGCATATAATGACTGCTGTAAAAGTGTTTGCTGTGTCATCATTTATCATTATCATCATCATTATCATCATTATCATCATATCCCTGACCTTTGAGGTTGACATTTAGGAGTACAAACCTGACTTTCCTCAACTCTGTCACTGTCTGAGACTGATTTCTCTTTTGGGTAGACAAGGAATCTGACCTCATATAGCTGTTGTTCAGTTGAAAAAGTCAAATAATAACTATACATTTTCTACATGTTAGATGGGATTATATAATGGGCTCCATAATATTTGGGGATATGAAGAATGCAGTGCATATGCAGCCATTTACCAATTTCTTTTGCCTTAATGATATTTATTAGATATTTCAATAGTTGGAGACTGTTAATAAAGTATAAAACAGCTAAATTACTTTTAAAAAATCATTCTGCTTTTATCACAATGTCCTAATTTGCTGTTTATTGTGTGACATAGATACCTAAGTATGTTGGGCTTTAGATTTGAGGTACTTAATCATCTATTCACTATTTCTGAGACAAGGAATACTGATTATAGTCAGAATAATGATCATAGTCTTAGCTTTGAATGCCACATTGTGATTCTGTGCTAATTAAGCTTTTTTTTTTTTACTTTGATAAAACATTTTTACTTTGCTATGTAGAAATAATATTAAATGTCTGCATTGTCCTCTGATTTATTGGTGGATGAGTTTGGTTCTTCTTTACTCATAGATTTTAAGGAGATTTCCCTGTATACCTGAGGTCAATTAAAATGATATTTAAAACCTTCTGTTCCTTATTTGCCTTGGTAAAAATGTTTGGTATTATTTGCTCAGTGTGATGTTATTCTGCAAGTGTGAATGTATATGCATGAGTTCATTGAACAAATTTATTTAACAGGTATTTATTATGTGCTGGGCACTGTGAGGATGCAGAGAAGTAGAAGACACAGTCCTTGCCCTTTAGGGGCTTGTTCTTTGGTCAGAGAGAAACATGTCTGTAAGTGACTGGTGGAGGGAATGACCACTTTCTCCTGTGCTGGTGATGACTTCATGATGAGATGGAAGTTGAACTTGCTGTTAAAGAATGACTAGGATTATGATTAATAGAGTTTTGGAGAGGGCAGTTCAGATAGAGGGAACGGTATGAGCAAGGGTGTGGTGGCAGAAAATGTAAATTGTTTGAGGAACGGGGAGGAGACTAGCCTGGTTGATTTGCAAAGCATATCCGTGGGACAAGTTAAAAAAGTTAACCCTTTAGGAAAGGGGCAGAACCATGTAGAGCCTTCTGAGGCTGGGTAAAGAGTTTGCATTTTATCCAAACTCTTTTATCCAGATATGCAGAAAGGAAGTGATGCAGAAAGAAAGTGACAAGTACGGTTTTAGGTAAATCAGGATGGATCGATCTGGAAATTGGAATCAGCATCAGAAGCTGTTGCTTACCATAGGAGAGTAAAAGATGCAAATTTATATTGACTTTTGGAAAGTACTTTTCACAAATAAATGATGGCACTTTTTTATCATTTCAAAAAATACTCTTAAAGTTTTTTTTGTATAGGCCATTCATCTGTCATCAAAACATAGCCCGAACTCAGAAGACCACAGGGAAAGGTAGTAGAGAGCGTAGGACATTGTTTCCATTTGAATTTGATTGATAGACATACCTCTTCCCTCAGAGGATTTTTTTTAAGTGGATTAAATAAGTGACTTAAACTGTCTTAAGTGCTCCAGAAACAGCCCGCTGGGAAAATGGAAATGCTGACAGTGACTTTAGAATGCATCCCCAGCGATACTCAGGTGGCATCACCTGAGATTAGAGAGGCCAGCTGGTTCATGATCCCCAGTTAGGCCCGAGGAAAGTGTCGCTTCTGTAGGGAGAGAGGCTTAGCCTTTGCCGCTGAGCAGGGACTTAACGTGAGTGCGGGTGGGAGGTTCTAGGGGTGCGGGTGGGAGGTTCTAGGGAAAACAATGCAAGGTTATTTTCAAGCTGTAACTTATTGCAGGGATCTTGAATCAGTGACAAGAGTTTAGGGTGTTGTATGGGTATGGGAGAACACGTGAACAGTGGGAAGGATCCCTTGCTAGGAAGTGAGACCTGCATTCTCATTATCTATTCATCAATATAGTGAAAGGAAAGGAAACCATGCTTCTCTGGTTTCTCTGTTCCCTGCCACTTTCCTGGGAGCTGTTGCAGCTCTCAGAAGCTTTACAAGAACTAGAGCAGTAGTTGGTAACTGTTGAGAAGCTCTGAACTCTGTAACATTAGCAGTGCTGTGACTTAATGAGGAGGCGACAAGTCACCAGTGGTAGGTTCCCCTCTTCCTTTCAATCAGCTATTGGAATATTCACAGAGCTGCTCTAAACCGCAAAGAGATGAAAAAAAAAAAAAGAGGTCCCGTAGGGGCCTCACCTGGGGCCAAACATAAGGCCTGTATTCATTAGGGGCTGGGCGACAGTGCCTTCCTGACTTCCTACTCACCACACCTGTCCTTCCTCGGTTGGTGCACTTAGATGACCAGCATGGCTTTCCTACGCCAGGGAGGAGATGAGGGGTCTGGGGATTGGTACACTGGTTTCCAGAGCCCTGAGGAGGGAAAAGTCACTCATGTGGAGTTGAAACCCAAGCCTGCAGCACAGATGGGGTAGGATCCCGCTGTATCTTCCTGTGATATCTAGAAAGTGACACAAAACTAGTGTTGAACTGGTGAAACCCAATCCACAGGTTATTGCTGAAGTAAATGCACAATCTCCCTGAGAGACCCATTCACAGCTTAGGATATAGATGACTCACTCCTATATTCACAATTACATCAGTAATCTCTAAAATTGATGAGCTCCCAATAAAATGATATAGGCTGCAAAAAGGAAGGAACTTCCATGGGAGGGAAAGTCAGCATATACAACAAAGAGGGAAATCGAGACCCAAAGAACTGGAGCTAATAGAATATTCTGAAACTATAAAATAGGTTTATTTAAAAGATAAAGAGGGAAAAGAAACTATTATGATAAATGAGGAACGTAGGAAGTAGGGACCTGGCTATTTGAATGGGAACCAAATATAACAGAAAATGGAAGCTATAGACAGTGAAATTTAAAAAAAAAAAATGGTTGGTTTAAGTGCACATTGTTGGGTTTACATTTGGTAGGGACGAACTCTTTTATGATCCCTACTTTTTTTTTTTTCTTCTTCTTAAATATTATCTGTAGAAAAGTAAAAAGAAAGGGAAAAAAGGAGCATCCATCTTTCCAAGCACTGTGTTCTCACTTTGGTAAAGTTTGCTTGTGATTTTTTTTCTGTTTGTATGTTCCATGCCCAGAAGTGCCCACACATTTCTTCATTATTCAGTAAATACATGAGCGGTTACTCTGTGCCAGGCATTGTTCTGGGTGTTGGGGATAGAGTGTCGAACAATGCTGAAATCCCTGTTTAACAAATTGCTTAAACAGAATATGGTTCCAGTTCAGATTCTCTCTTGCAGTGCGTTCTTACTCACCTCCTGCATGCTCTTCAGCATTAATTATTATCTTAAACACAACCCTGTATCAGATTTGATGGAGGAAAATGGACTGACTAGCCCGTAGTCCCCCAGATGTAGGCATTTATTTTTTCTTTTAAATATGAATTTTAAGTTTTTATTACCAAAATCATACTTGTGTGTAATCTGAAAAATACAAGCTTTACCGAAGAGTGTACAACCCGAAGCGAGAGCCACCTTCTTTACCGCTTCCATCCCTCTCGGAGCGGCACACGGAGACCACTTGGATCTCTCTCGACCTTGAGCCCTGACTCTCACCCGGAACTGAGGACTCCATGCCTCTCTCCTTGCCATTGACAGTGACTACTGGTTATTGCTTTTTTTCCTACTCTCTTTTTCCCTCTACTTTTGTTTTTAAAGCTTTTATGGTGGTTGCCTCATGGATAATATGCTTACATCTGTATTTCTAATCTATTTTTTAAAACTATCTATTAATTCTATAGTATGACAAATGAAGAATTTGGCTCACATATTCTATTCACCTTCCATACCCAAAGTTGTATTTTTATTTTCTCTTGGTTACATGTATAGTTTTTAAATATTAATGTTTGAAACTGTTTCTTAAGCCATCAATTCTAAGAGTCATCTCATGACACATATGTAAAATGAGGATGCAGTGGGTCTGTCTGCGTTTCCCCTCCAGCTTTTCTTCCCCGTGCTAAGCCTCCATCCGTGTTACCCTCATCTTACAAGGCATACGGCATTTACATTTTGTTCTGTAACTATAACAAAGCCTTCTGTGCTTTCACTACAGGTTGACTTAAAAATTGAAAACCAAGCACCAGCATTTACAGAAATGCAGCATCCAAGTGTAGTTGGACCTGCAGTGAAAGAGAAGTAGATCCTATGTCTGTAACCTCTGCTGGTCAAGGGGTAACAATACTGGCCAGGAGAGCAGAGAGGAGAGAGTAAGGAGAGAGAGTGGGGCAGCCAGTTGTTACATTCACTGATGGATTGTTATGTCTTCACTTTATCACTACGTGTAACTATATTATTTGTAATGGGCAATTCATTTTCATCTTGAAAATATTCTTCTTAGAACCTTCTGACAACTTGATCTAATTTGTGCCAAAAGTTTTCTAGGCCTTTATACAGCTGTTCTCTTTAGACATTAACAAAATTCTTTATTGCATTCTTGATTAGATGTGCTGCTTTTTGGATTCCACGCATTCTTGGACTCTTTTTATTTTTTGCTAGAGTAATACTTTAGTAACACTTTCAGAGAGGTTCTGGGATGGGTAACATTCCTAAAGCTTCGTATGTCTGAAATGACCTATTTTGCTTTTATGTTTCACTGCTCATTTCCCTGGAATGGAAACCTAGGTTCAGTTCATTTGCCTGAAGTATTGCTTCGCTCTCTGTGGCATCCATTGTTGTTGATGGGATTGATGTTCGCTCCTTTGTGTGTGACCCGCTCCTTTGAAGGGTTGCCTTTACCTAGCCCTCTGACATGTCAGGAGGCGTGAGTTTTTGATTGTTCTCTCAGCCTGGCACTTGTTGAGCCCTTTCAGTCATATCTTTCCTAAGCTCTGGAAACGTTTGTTCTATTATTTTTGATTATCCCCTCTCTACTTTTTAAATGATTTTTACTTCTGAATTTTCTATTATATGTATGTGGTTCTCCTGGATTAGATTTGTAAATCTAATGGTTTTTGCTTCTGAAATTTTTATTAGATGGAAATTGGTTCTTCTGGATTAGATTAATATCTTTTTGGTCTCTTGATTTTTCTCTCCTATTTTAAAATATCCTCCTTCTAATAAAGTTTTTATTTTAATAATTATAATTTCAGGAGCTCTTTTCTATTCTTCAGTCACTCGTTTTTCATTGCTGTCTGTTTTTTTATGGATGCATTATTATCTTGCATCTTTCTAAAGAATTAATTTGAATTTTTTTTTTTTATTAGATTACCTTCTGTTTCTGGGGTTTCTGCTTCATCCAGGATCAGTTCTCTTTCACCAAGTCTTGGAACTTCTTTTGGAAGCCACTGTTTTTCCTCAAATGTCTGTTGGATCTTGTTTTTCCATTCATATGCATGAATGAAAAATTGAGTTCCCAACAAATATAGCTAGGATTTCTCTGTATGTGTGGAGTATGTGTTCCCAGCGGACCTCTTCCCTGTGTAAAGAGGAAGGCTGAGAAGAATCTTGGTGAGGTGAGCTGAGGTGAGGTGAGGTGAAGTGAGGTGAGGTGAGGTGAGGTGAGGTGTGTGGACTGACACAGGGGCAGGTGGGTGGGCTGCCTGTTATATTATACCCAGGCTAAGTCCTGATGCCACAAGCCTCTGTGTAGGGGAGGAAGGTGGGAGCAGGGCCAACATGGGAAGCTGCTCTGTAGATAATTCTTAAGTTAATCACAGTTGACATCTGTTCTGCTTCCCACTCCAGGTATGGATACCTGCCAACACTGGGCTTTTAGCTTCTCTGTGACTCTACTGTTAGGATAATTGAGGCCTTCTGGGTTAGTCTAGGTTGTGACTTATGTTTAATTTTGTCTACGATTATAATCCCTTCCCTTTTAGACTGACAAACTCATTGAAGTCTCCAGCTTAATAATGTTCCTTTTTTTCTCAGCACTGTTATGAATCTATTTTCTTTTGAAATTTGTCATTGTTGTTTTATTAGGACTTAGAGAAGGAGAGGAGGCAAACTTGTGTCCCCGTCTGTCATAGTGACCCAGAAGCCTAAATAATTCTTTTTCTTTTTTTATTGTATGTAAGTGAGATCATGCCATATTTGTCTTTCTCTATTTCACTTAACTCACTTAGCATAATACCTTCAAGGTCCATATTGCTGCAAATAACAGAATTTCCTTCTTTCTCATGGCTGAATAATATTTCATTGTATATATACTGCATCTTCTTTATCCATTCATCTGTCAATAAACACTTCAGTATTTTTCCATGTCTTGGCTATTGTAAATAATGCTGCAATGAACATAAGGGTGAGGGTATCATTTCGAGATACTGATTTCATTTCCTTTAGATATGTACCCAGAAGTGAGATTGATTTTTAATAGCTTTATTGAGATAAAATTTTCATGTCATACGATTAACCCATTTAAAGTGTAAAATTTAGTAGTTTTTAGTATGTTCACAGTTGTGCATCCATTACCACAGTTAACTTTAGAACATTTTACCTCCCCCCAAAAAACTGCAACCACTAACAGTCACTCTCTGTTCCCCACCCCCTTCACTAGTCAGCCACTAATTTTATTTTTGTTCCTATAGATTTACTTATTCTGGACATTTCATATAAATGGAATAATATAATATGTGGTCTTTTATGACTAGCTCTTTTCACTTATCATACTGTTTTCATCCATGCTATATCACTACATTATTCCAAAATAAAAAATTGTGGAATAATATTGCATCATGTGGCTAGATCACATTTTCTTTATTCATCATTTCGTGGACATTTGGTTGCTTCTACTTTTTGGCTATTATGAATGATGCTTTTATGAACGTTCATGTACAGATTTTTGCATAGATGTATATTTACATTTCTCTTGGGTATGTACCTAGAAGTAGAATTGCTGGATCATATGGTGGTTCTATGTTAAGCCTTTAGGTATTTCTAAATTGTTTTCCACAGCAGGTGTACCATTTTACATACCTTACAGCAGTGTATGAGGGTTCCAGTTTCTCCACACTCTCTCTGGCACTTGTTACTATTATTTTTATTATAACCATCCTACTGGGTATGAAGTTGTGTCTTATTGTGATTTTGTTTTGCATTTCCTTCATGACTAATGATGTCGAGCATCTTTTCATGTGTTTATTCGCTTGTTTATATCTTCTTTGGAGAAATGTCTATTCAGATCCTTTGCCCAGTTGTTAATTGATTTGTCTTTTTAATTGACTGGGTTGTAAGAGCTCTTTAGATATTTTGTATACAGGTCCCTTATCAGATATACTATTCACAAATATTTCCTCCCATTGTGTGGATTGTCTTCACTTTCTTGATAGTATCATTTACAGCACAATTCTTTTTTTTTTTTTTAATTTTGATAAAGTCCAGTTTATCTATTGCTTCTTTTATTGCTTGTGCTTTTGGTGTCATGTTGAAGAAACTATTGCCTAAGCCAAGGTCAAGAAGATTATTCTGATATTTTCTTGTAAGTTTTATAGTTCTAAATCTTACATTTAGATCTGTGATCGATTTGAGTTATTTTTTGCTTATGGTGTGAGGGAGAAGGTTAATAATTATTAATGATAGATAAGAATGTGTTGGGTAAATGTAGAGCATTTTATTAATTTGGGTGGACACCCTTCCATACAGATACACACAGAATTCCTGGAGAACCAGATGCGAAAAAAGTAGCATTGCAGCTTAACCTTGTTCGTGCCCTGATGCTAACCTGGCGTGTAGTCTTAGGACCCAGGAAAGCTAGGAGTCATTGCTTTAGGAAAAGTGTGGGTTGATGTAGAAAACCACAAATATACAAAGCAACAGATGACAAATCTGCTAATTCTAGGGTCTTCTGTTGAGCTATTTTCTTGTCTCCACCACAGATAGAAGTTGGTTTGTAATTTTATGCCTGGCCCTTTAGTAAATCCTCTATCTTTGGCACGTATTGTTTAGTTTGCATTTTCCTTTCTACTTCACAGCCCCTTTCATTCCATTATGGAAAGCAGAAAAATGATTTTAAAGTATGACGTACGAGTATATATTGGACTAGCTCACCATTCCTTGACCTTTATTAAATTGGCCAGATGTCTTCTATTATTTTAGATATTCCACAAACCTTGCTTGATTGGCAGTAGTTTATAATGGTCTGTTTTGGTGTGGCAAAGTGGGACAGGAAGTGACTGTAAACTTTCTCTTTGGCTATAATGATAATTCCATTTTATCCCACCTTGGCCCACATATTTGCGTGCAAAGCTGTGTACTGACAGCCCCAGCTACCTCATCAGAGCTGCTTGGCGTTTCATATACTGAGATAGTTAAGGAATGTTGCAAAAAGCACACTGGAGGGCATATTGAAAAGCTTATTCCTACTGTTTCCTCAGTACCATATTTTAATTTGGCCTAGAGGATCCATTTTTTTTTTGAACTGGTGTTCATCATATTTATTTTTTTAAAGCAGCTATTGAAAAGCTGAGCAGCAGGATTTGACTTTTTTGAGAGTGGGGTCAGATCAACTTCAGAACAGCATCGGAACGTGGCATCTTAATCAGAGCAGAGAGCTTTCATCTCCAGAAACCGCGGCACCAGGTGTAATTGAGGTCAAAGTTTTGTCATGTACTTATTTGCCATTGAGGATTCATTTTTAAAGATTTTCATTTTTGTATGTTTTATATTGAATAGCTAGTCTGTCTTTTCTTGACTTATAGAACTCTTCGGGTGCTATTAGGATGTTTTAGAGTATATTTGGACCTTCGAGATGGGTCCTGCAACAAAATTTTTTATTGTCAGATGTACGAACTGCATTACAAAGTATGCTTTTAGCAGTGTCTCCCTTCATTTTTCCTTAATTCAACCATCAATCTTAAGTTTCTTTTTATTTTTAGGTAGGGGGTATCTTTTCTCTTGTATTTGTAAAGCAAAGGTCACCTACTGGCATTCTTTGTGTTTTATTTGGCCTAGTCAATGTTTTGTTAAAAAATTGAGCCAGCTTTTAAAATTCGGGAGATTTCATGTAAAAACCAAGATTTCAAGCTACTGTTGAAGAATCTGAGATTGCAACACCGAATGGGCATCGTCACTGGCCCTAAACGGCACCTTTGGTGCCCAGGCGCTCCCTGATTTGCCAGCCAGCACCTGCCCTTTGTTATCTCCTGCTGTGTTGCCTGCTGAAGCTTGTAGGCATTTGGGCTAATGGCCTCTGCTTTAAAGTAGTACTAGTATATAAATTTACACTTTTAGTCATATTTTCCAGTAACAATTCTCATTATGTCATGCTTTGCATCCGGAGGAGAATATACTGTGAAGCTCATGCATGGGACCTTTCCAAGGCTTTGAGAGACCTCACAATTTTTCTCTCTCTCTCAAAGAGAGCTCCCAAATTGTGAAAGTTTCAGGAGCCACAAAACTGGATCTACCCCTGCCAGCATGAGGATCACCTGTTGAATTTTTAAAAAGAATAAAGATTCTGGGGTCCCACCTTTTCCAGGCCTGTGCCATCAGAATCTGTGGGCAAGGGACCAAGGCAGCTCAGTGTTTCAGCAGCTCCCCAGGTGGAGATCATGCTGCACACACAGGCTTAAGAACTACCGTATTTAAAAAAGGTAATTATTTGAGCTATTTATAAACCATCTTAATATAATGTTGTGGAATTCTTTAAAACATCTGAACTAGAGTTTGATATATTTTACTGATGTTCAAAGCTGAAATGCTTAGGCAGCACTGCCAATTGGAGAGCAATCAGATGAGTGAGAGGATATTGCTGAAATTAAAATGTATTATCAATAGGAAAACATGATTTGGTTGTAGAAAATGATAGTGTGCTTTAGTTTTTCAGGAATTTATGAAGAAGTTTTCTGATATCTATGATGGGTGTCCATTCATGTGGAATTTAATCATCAATTTCTTTTATGCTTGTATTCATATAAATACTTGCTTTGGAAAGAGTATTGTGTAGGGAGAATCAGGCCTAGGTTCTGGAATCACTATAATGTGAGATAGCAGCACAGGGTTAAAATAATGTTGCATCCTGATACAAGTGCCTCTATTCGTATTGCTTGGGGGAGATTGCATGGTTGTTTTAAAGCAGCAGTTTTGGAAATTTGTGGGGTGTTTTTAATTGTCACAAAGATCGGCGGTGACGGTTGGCTGCCTGCCTTAGGTGCATGCAGAATACTGCACAAGGAAAGACTGTTCCGTGTGCTGCGTGTCTTTGAATGTCCTGTTGTGCATTCATTAGGAGAAAAACATTTCTAATGATCTGGCTCTAGGATATATCAACACAGTGTTTTTTTTGTATGGTTTTAAAAATATCAGTGAATTTTCTAAGACTCTAACCGCCATGTGAATCGAGGGACTGTGTTACCGTAGCCCACCCCTTACCCACAGGGGACACGTTCCAAGACCCCCAGTGGGTGCCTGAAACCACAGATAGTGCCGAACCCTACATATCCTATGCTTTTTCTTATACATATTTATCTATGATAAAGTTTAATAAATTAGGCTATTTGGAGGTTAACAACAACCACTAATAATAAAATAGAACATTATAACAATATATTGTAATGAAAGTTATGTGAATGGAGTCTCTCTCTTGGAATATCTTTTTTTTTTAATTTTTATTCTCGAAGTGACTATTCTAATTTATTTTAGTTACATATACTCGGTATACAATCTTATATTGGTTATGTTAGTTTCAGTCACCATCCGTCACTGTAAACTTATCACCATATTATTGACTGTGTTCCCCTTCCCCTTTTCATCCACCCACTTTCCCCTCCCTTCTGGCAACCATCCCTTTGATTTCTGTTTTTATGACTCTGTTTTTGTTTTGCTTATTTAAAATGTCTTATTATCAGGTAGTCATCCTTCTTCTGATGATGATGTAAGATGATAAAATGCCTATGCGATGAGATAAAGCGAGGTGAATGAGACATTATTAAGTAAAATAAAGGTTACTTGAGTACAAGGGTTCCTTGTGATATTGAAAAATGATCTGATAACCAAGAGGAATACTAAGTGACCAACGGGCTGGAGCATATACCGAGTGGAGACACTGGGCAAGAGGTGATTCACATCTCAGCTGGATGGAGTGAAACAGCACAAAATTTCATCAGGCTGCTCAGAATGGTGCACAATTTAAAACTTACGAGTTGTCTATTTCTGGAATTTTCCATTTAATATTTGGACCGTGGTTGACTATGGTAACTGAACCTGTGGAAAGTGAAACCACGAATCAGGGAGGACTGCTGTCCTTTGTTTGGTTAGGAGATTTATGAAAGATTGTTCCCTATTTCAAAATACCACATCCCACAAGGCGATGCTCCTGCTCTTGAGTCTTCAACTCAACACACCTGTGTTGGTCTGTGCTCTAGCCTGGCTTTCAGGGTCATCTGCGTTCAGGTGCAAGCAGGTATCTGATTAACCGGAGCATTTACATAATGAAATTCATTTTAATTTTACTTCTCCTTTGTATTACATTTAGTGAACCAGTAGTTGTGCCACATTTAGCAAGTCATTATATTGATTGTTTTATATTTAGGCAGGTTATATTATTTATGAATTTCACTTCAAGATAATAAAGGAGGCATTGCAAAATGTGTTATCAAAAAGGTATCTTTTTGCTCGTAAAGACTTGAAAATTGGCATTTTAAAGCACATTAGATTGACCTGTGGAAGTTTTGAAAATGATCTTCATGAACCTCCCCTACAAACACTAATTTAATAGTTTTCTGGGAAATTTTGGGAACTCTGCGAATGTTTTCCACTTCATGGCATATTGAGAAAATGATATTCTTTGTATTGCACTCTGGGGTGAATGGAGGCAGCTGCTTCAGGCTGTAGGTGACACTTCACTTTCTGGGGAACTTGGCGGACCCCGTCCCGTCCTGATTTGCTAGCAGAGATGTAATGACACATGCTTGGGATGCTTGTTAAACAGTTGGACTCTTCCTTTCACAATGCATATCAAATCATCACCTTGTGTAGTTTAAAATCTTACCAATGTATTTGTCGGTATACGCCAATAAAGCTGAAGAAACAAATCATATTTTTGAACCTCACTGCAGTAATTCTGGTTTTGGTGCTTGACCCAAAAACCTATTACCGTACTGAGCTCCTCAGATGATTCAGACCCGGGCAGTCCTTGGACGGCACGGTGCGCAGTCCCGCGCTTCGGGGGTGGCTGCACTGACTGTGTGGTGTCTGGCACAGACGCAGAGCGAGGAAAGGCTGGGGCTCCTTTCTGAGGGCGTGTGCGGTGATGTTGAGAGATTCCTGAGATCGAGTGGAGATATGAAACCCCTGCGTGGTTGGGCTTGCTCTGTCACGGAGAGCAATTGCCGTGGAGACGGTAGAGCAAACACAGCTGAAAAGCCGAAGCCAAGAAGTACGTGCTGTGCTCCTGTTACATGAACTTAAACTCTGAGGGATTATGTCCATGAATTTAAACTCCGAGGGATTATGTCCTAAGAAGCTGAGCACGTTTACAGACAGGGTATAGAGCCACTGTAGGTATTCTTTGAAAACCACGAAGAAAGAGACAAGTGCTAAACAAGTTTTGAGTGGCAAAACCTAATTTTAGAAAGGTGAATAAAGATTATAGAGATTGATGACTTTCAGGGTAATCTTCAGCCAAATTTTAGAGGATTATTAAAGCATGGAGAGAGTAGGGCGTCCTCCCCAGGTAGGAGCAGCTGCTGGGAGCTGGAGGGAGAATGCTGGGAGCCGCAGGCTGAGGTAGGACGCCTGCCAGGCAGAAGATGCCCTTGAGGGAGGTGTGGGAGGCGCTTTGAGGGCAGAGAGAATTTGACAGGTTAGTGGAACTGAGAGTTGTCTGGGTGGCTGGAAACCCACTCGTTATCGACATTAGTACCATTCCTTAAATGAGTGTTATCGGAACAGCTGGGGAAATGCTGAATTACTGGAAATGGGCCTGGGCAAAGGGCTGGGAGGCCTGAGTTTTTATTTCTGTCAGGAATCAGATGCCACAACCTTCCTCTAAGGCAAGTGAAGGTGCTCCTGAGGGTGTTTGCTTGTTCAGCGTGCCATTGATAGCGATGGTTGCTAGGCCAGAGATTGGAGATAAAGCATAGAGTCTGGCTGTGAAGTCTGGGTGCGGACACATTAAGTACCATGGTGATCCTGGCACAGTGTGGTGCCCGCTATAGTAGAAGTGAGGACAAGAGCTTTGGGAGGCTGCTGGAGGCACACCTATGTTGGGAGGTGAGGCTTCCCAGAGGAGGGGATGATCTGAACGGAGTAAGGGTAAGGTGGGTTGGTGTTGGGAGGAAAGATGTTTCAGATGGGGAAGAAGCCTATGTACAGATGCGCTGCTACGAAAACCATGGCTTGTTCTGAGCAGCTGGTGTCAACGGGAGGAATGAGGGAAAAGGCCCAGCGCAGGCGAGGACCAGGTCTTATAGGCTGGGCCAAGGAGGATGCATTTTATTGCTTTTTAAGAAATAATAGATTGGCTCTTTACATTTGGGATTTACAAAATCAGTCCAGAAACACACACACACACACACACACACACACACACACACACACATGCACACACGCGCTTCACTGGTCTCAACAAAATAAAAGTTCCTCTTCTTGTCCATGAAAGGAACCCAGGTGGATGATCCCGGAACTCGCTGGTGGTTCCAGTGTCAGATGATCCTGACTCCGTTTTGCTCTTTGGTCTGCCATCCTTTGAGCATTTCTCATCTTCTGATGTGGTTGCTTGAGCTCTAGCGACATTCCCGAGAGCAGGAAGGAGGAAGAGGAGAATCAGAAGGCAGAGGGGCCTGTGCTATCTGTAATTTAAGGATATTTTTGGAGGGATTACCACAGAACACTTTCAGTTACAGCTCATCACGTATAACATGGTGCCACGGCCACAGTTAGCTACAAGGGAAATGCCGAAAAGGTGATCTTAATTCCAATTGGCCATGCGCCCAGTGGAAAATTGGGCGTTCTATTACTGAGAGGGGAGAAGTGAACAATGGGGTCAAACCACCTTTGTCTCTGCCTCAGAGAGTAGTGCAGGAAGCCAGGGGACTCGTGACGAGGATGGGACTGAGGCAGCGGAGACAGAGATGAAGAGGCAGACTGCAGAGGCTGAGGTGCTTCTCTCGGCCTCTGACTGGGTATGGGAAGGAAGGAAAGGGGAGGCACTGAGGGGTGGTTCGTGCTTTGGGCAGCTAGGTGGATGGTGATGCCTTTTCACAAGGTACAGGTTTGAAGGAAGAGGAGGTTTAGGGGGTTGGAAGAATGATGACGTGTTGGACATGCTGAGTTTGAGATGCCTGTGGCACATTCAGATAGAGATACCTAGTGACAGGTATACAGGGCTGGGCCAGAGAGAAGAGAAGAGATTTGGGAAGTGGACATGATTGCCCAGGAAGCATGTGCAAAATGAAAAGAAGACTGAAGATGGCACTTTGAAGGAGAAAAATATTTAAAGGGCAGGCAGAAAGAGTAGTGTTTAGAAGAAATTCAGCAGATACAGCCAGAGAGACAGAAGGAAAATCATAACAGAAAGATATTTGGAAAACAGGAAAGAAAAGATTTTAATAAGAAGGGAGTAATTGCAGAGACATGCCGTAGATGATCCAGTAAGATAAAGGCGGAAGCATCTGGCAATTAGGAGGTAATTGAATGCAGTGAAATAGAGAAGTGTGTGTGTGTGTGTGTGTGTGTGTGTGTGTAGATAACGCTCTCTCTATCAAATGCATGCATCCGTATGTATAAAATTGTTTAGATTGAAACTGAAAATGATCACGTGACTGTGAAAATCACTCAGGGCAGATGGTTCCCATTTCCCTAGGTGAGCTCTAGGAGTAGATTCACACAGCCTATACCCCTCACCCCTCACCAGTCACTGTGACAGGGTAGTTACTGAATCACTCAAGCTAAAATTCTGGGTGTATTTACTGCTAAGTGAGAATATTTTTATGGGCATAGTGGGGTGGATGTTTAATACAAGGACTAGCGTGCCCTAAGCATCCTGAACTGGTTTTAAAATAATGTGATGAAACGTTAGGGTCCCAACTGCCACTGTTCACCACTTTCTTGGAGTCTTAGTTAACATCAGGCTACAAGTGAGGATGAGGGGCTGGTCAGAACTACAGCGGCCTTGGTCGGTTGGAACTGGACATGACAAGTCTTCATTCCTTTTAGGAGAACCCTACACTTGGAGTGTGATAATATGTTCACAGGTACAAAATGATGCTGAGAAGTGGAGACCATCCTTTATGGTATAATTTTAACCTAATTACAGATACCTAATGTCAGATTTATAGGTTTTCCTTCAATGAGTGTGTGCGTGTGTGTGCGTGTGCGTGTGTGGGTGTGGGTGTGGGTGTCGGTGTGGGTGTGTACTTTTCCCCGAAAGCTTGGAAAGAAATTTTTTAAAAGTACAAAATTTTATTGCCGAATTCTAAATTAGTCACCGAGTTCTGTTAATAGTTAAACAACACTGCCCTCTGGTGGACAGAGTCTGTTATACTTTTTTTGGTAGCGGTTCTCAAATTGTCAAGTGATGTTTGCTTTTCCTGCTAGCAGATTGCTTTCAGATTTGTTTTGGAGGTCAGATAATATGTTTTTGTTCTGCTTAATCTAATCTGGAAGTTTATAAAAATTCCAGTTGTGTACAAATATGCCTTAAACCTGTTGTATTTTAATCTCATGATGTTATAAAATTAAAGATTGGGGTTTTTCATGGCGAAAACACTTAAGTTTTTGAAATAGAAATATTAACCAGCAGTACTCTCAGATGGACCTTTTGGTAGGCCCCTGATAATGATATTGCTTGAATATAGGTTGCATTAAGATAATATGTGAAAGCCCAGCCTGGAGTATTTTTTTTCCTTACATATAAATTTTGCAAAAACTTCTGAAGAAATCAGTATTGGAGATATAATCATTGAAAGACTAATGTGGAAGATCCCAAATTGGCTGTTTCTTAGGTGTTAGATTTGTAATTGCATTTGTTTTGCTCTATATTAAATTATGGTGTAGACTTACAAAATGAGTAGGCTATTTTTCTTAATTTTTTGGTTCAATCCTTAGTTCTTTGCTTAATTGTAACAATACTGATGCTTGATACACACACATATACACATCTATATCCTCTGTGTGTGTATAATATATATACATATCTACTAGATATGTCAATTGTAAAAAAAATTAAAATGTTATTTGGAAAGCAAGGGATAAAGTTTACATTTTCTATCAGAGAATGCAAGCAGAAGTGAAAATTTTACACAATTGCGTAACAGATATTCTTCTAGCAAATTTTTAATTAATTAATTAATTAATTAATTTTTTAGCATTTTATTTTTTAATTTTTTTCCCCCTCCCTTCTGATAACCATTAGTCCATTGTCCATGACCATGAGTCTCTGTTTGTCCTGTTCATTTGTTGCTTTTAGGTTTATATCCCACATATAAGTGATATCATGTGATTTTCAACTTTTTCTGTCTGGCTTATTTCGCTTAGCATGATTATCTCAAGGTCCATCTATGTCGTCACAAATGGCAGTATTTCATCTCTTCTTATGGCTGAGTAATATTCAGTTGTATATATGTACCACAGCTTCTTTAGCCAATCATCTACTGTAGGACATTTCAGTAGGAAATTTTTAATATTAGTTATCCTTTCAATGTCAGAAGAATCCTCTGATACTAGTCCCCACCCTTTTATTTCATAGATGAGACTAACTGAGATTTAAGTAATTTAACCTCAGGTTACATAGCAAGTAAGTCATGGAACTGGCATGCCGACTTGAGAGTGACTTCCGAGCCTACGTCTTCCCACTATATCATTCCCACCATGGACTTACAAAGAATCAGAGATCCCACTATACCCTCAATTGCCAGTCTACTAACATCACATGAAAGTGAGCTGTAATTCTGACGTCGTTAATTAGTTGTATGATACTGAATAAACTGTTTTACTTTTCTGACTTCACTTTTCTAAATCTTTAAACCAAGGTCTTTGTGTCTCCTTGGGGGTTGGGGAATGGGGAGATAGTGATATGAGTCCATGCCCCACCCCTAGTCAACCAAAGGCAGCCCCCTCTTCTATCTGTGACATATTGGACTTCTGTGTCAGACATCATTTGAAGGCACAATTTCTCTACTTAAGCATTTTTAAACTGTTGGTCTGTATGATTTTCTCGGTCCTATCTAGCTCATCATTTCTCGATAGGTGTTGATGCCCACACAATAGCTCCTTGTGTTTTTCCTCCGGAAGGAAAGGAAGGTATGGCCTGAGGCATCGGGTTCGTTAGTACCTGCTCCTTTCCATGGTAGGGTGCAGATGACAGCCATTAAATTAGGAGGGAAGCAAACTCGTCCTGGGGCAGCCCTCTGTGTCTCGGGGTGTGGATTCTTTATCCATTACAGTTGGAGCACCCGGCCTGCCCCTTTTTCCTTGCAGCATAACTTCCAACAACCCAACCCCCACATCCCAGCAGTGAGATATTATAATACCAGGGATATGATAATAGTAAAAAAATACGTTAGAATACTGAAACATGAATTAAAATGTCTTTTTTTGCTTTCAGCATTGTTGGATTAGAGAAGATTCCTCGGCAAGACACAAAATAACAGAGATCAAGACTAAGCACTTTGCCACCCATAGCTATGTTATTTGTGCCTTCCCCTAAGAGTTTTTTTTTCCTTGTTTTGCCTATACTGTTCATATATTGAAGTATCCAGTTGGTTTTACTTCACTTGATGAGACAGTGGTGTTAATAAGGCCAGGGTCAAATCTTGAGGTACAGATGACTTTTATTTCAGTACATCTGGAACTTTGCAAGCTATTTTACAAAAATGTTTGTGTTGGTTAAAGGTGGCCCTAGCAAATGAGTAGGGATTGCTCAATCCAGCTACACTAGGAAAAAACAATTTAGAGAGCTCTCACCCTTTTGGTGATGGATTGTTGAATATGTAAAATATGGCTCCTGTGGTTATCCCTGGAAAAACTGGCATGGTGACCTTTGAGTTAGTCCTGGTTAAAATGAACAGAATTTAAAAAAGGGGATTGAGACCTTGTTTTAATTTTCTATTTAAAGGAAAAATGAGTAGAGATTCTTTTTGTGGTGGCAAGTTGCCCAGAATTTGTTGGGAACAGACATTTGTATAGTTCTGGTTCTTATATCTAGATAGGTTTTTTTTTTTTTTTTTTTAAGGGAGGGGCAGGGAATAAGTTTCTTTTATTACATTTAATTCCTACAAATATTTATTGAGTATTGGCTATGTACCCAAACTGCTAATCATGGCCTATGAGAAGCTAATGAACTCACAAGCAAGACAACATTCCTGCTAGGAGCCATTAAATTGAAGATGATGTGTAATTAAGTGCCAAATAATTGGCATAAATCTCATGAACAGATGACTAATTCCATGTTCAAGATCCTGCTCTTATAAGGAGACAGACTGTTGAGCTCAGGAGCAGCACAGGAAATCAAGGCTACATGGTCATCATATTATA
Source organism: Pteropus vampyrus (assembly GCF_000151845.1). Taxonomy (NCBI): domain Eukaryota; kingdom Metazoa; phylum Chordata; class Mammalia; order Chiroptera; family Pteropodidae; genus Pteropus; species Pteropus vampyrus. The sequence continues at coordinate 16,361,483 of NW_011888789.1, forward strand.
GACAGTAGGGGAGAGAGCAGAGCTGAGTATGAAGGAGGAATCAGAGGGATGCTGATGTGTTCTGTGCCCTGAATGATAGGTAATATTTGAATATGTGGAAAGAATGGGGAGAACATTCTGTTCTAGAAGATGAGAGTGGTGTGGAGGATGGTAGAATATGACTCAGGGGGAGAAATGAATTAAGGATGACCATGGAAGGCCGTTAGTATCAGTTCAGAAAGTCGCAATTTGAAGCGTATGTCCTGGGAAGCTTTATTTAATCCCTCTCAATTTGACTGACTACCCCTTTCTTTTGGGGTCCCTGGTATACCTTAATTCTGCCTCTGTTATCGAACCAGTTATTCTGAAAGACATTCATTTATTTACAGGTTTTTCTTCCACTAAATGAGGCTGAGACTACACTTGGTTACTTTGATTGGAATTTGGCTGTTTTTGAAATTTCATATTTATCAGTTTACCTACTGTATTCAGTGTGCGTTACTTCTACATATAGTTTGATTTTAACCACTTTATGTTCAATCTTCAAATTTAGATTCTTGTGATGTCTTGTTCTCATCTGGTACGCTGAGTGCAAAAGACATAAAAATTAATTCCTATTTAGCAGTGCATTTAACAAACTCATAAAAAAGATTCAGTGAAAGGCAATTAAAATTCAGTACCTATGTATCATTAATGTTATTGTGTTTGTCATTTACCTGCTGTTATAGTCACAGTGTGCTTCTCCACTGGTATTTAGCTTAGGAACTTCTTTTTATCTCCAAACTTGTGTTTTAAAGAGATATTTTACCAGTGGCTCCTGCTGATTTTTCTTAGCTTGAGCTGTGGTTTTAGGATATGAAGCTGCCACTTTGATGTTCGAGGTTTAGCAGTAACGTGGTTGATACACATGGAGGCATCTCTAGGCCATCTGAGCTTTCCTAGCAGCGGTGAAATGAAGTTGAAATCTGTAAGTCATTGGTGATTTTTTTCTCCTCTCCCCTCCCACTCATTTGCTCTTAACTTCTCTATTTCCATTGTTTCCAATCTTTGACATCTTCTGCTTTGTTCTACGAAAATGTACCCCAAAACTACTATCAGATACTTTTGGTGCGTTGAAGTTGCTTTGAATGACTTAAATTAAAAGGAAAATTTCTTAGGTGAGTGAGAGCTTTGAGTGCCTAACATGAGACCCTCTGAGGCAGGATTTTTTTTAATTTAGAGGGTCTGTGAGCCCCCAGAAATTTCACACAGAGTTTGTATAAATATCTGTCAGATTGTTTGTTAAGAAACAATTGTTATTGTTTCTTAAACAGGTCCATGATGCCATAAAAAGTTAGGAGCCACTTCTCTTCGACTTGGGTAACAGAAAAATCAATTTGAGGATTATGTATTCCGAGTCCTACCTATACAGCAATCACCCTAAATCAACTACACCAATAAGATATTCACGATAAAATAACCTCTTTTAAGTAGTTTAGTTACTGAATCTATATTGTCATAATTGTTTTTGCAAGATGTACCTCATACTGGAAAAGCCAAAGGGATTGATTTATACTCTGGATTTCTTTTTTTCCACTTAAAGAATTATGATATATTTACTGTACAGAGACCACTTGCTATATTATAATCTTTATAGAGAGTGGTAAAAATTGTTTTAGGTCCATATATCCATGGATTGCCTTACAAGTGAACATCATCATCCTAGTAAAGAATTAATGAAGGCCTTTTAAAGTTAAAAGGTGTTCATTAATTCTTTACTAGGATGATGATGGCAGTTATTGGGAATAGAAAATGTGAAATAAAAAGTAAGTAGACAAAAATAGACATGGAGATATAAAGTGCAGCATAGGAAAATAGTTAATAATGTTGTAATAAACATGTAAGGGGGAAGAGGGGTTCTAGATTTAGTGGGGTGATCACTTTGTGAGTTATATAGAGTTCTAATCACTATGCTGTACAACACTAATATATTATGGTATGCAACTGTTATGGAAAAAAACTCATTGAATTGTACAATGTAAATACGAGCAACTAATTGTCTATTATATTTTAATAAAGCTGGGGGAAAAAAGTAAGGAGGGAAGACAGTATGCAATCGTGACTATATAGGGACCTAAAGAAAAGTACAGACAATACAGAAAGTGGGGAGCGGGCCCTGTGAGTCAGTCAGGTGGGCCCTGTGAGTCAGTCAGGGCTTCAGCGAGAAGTGTGATCTGAGCGGGGACAGGAGAGATGAGTAAGATGCAGTCGAAAAGGAGGGAATAACTGTATGAGCGAAGGTCCAGAGAGGATTGTGTCACTCACTTAAGGGGACGCTGAGTTAACCAATGGAGAGGTGTCATTGGGTAGCCACTCTCCCTGCCTTCCAGTCCTGTCCAGAAGCCGCTTAACCACTCTGTCCTCAGTTTTTTAACTTATAGCATTCTTAATTTTATATGGTATGTGTTTGTGATAGTGAAAACCCTAATATGTAGTGCCATCAAGATAGCAGCATGGCATTAAGGTGAGAGCGAGTGCCAGATTGCCAGGGATCTTGAGTGAAGAAGTAAAGCAGGGGTTGGCAAACTGGCCCTAGGGTCAAATCCCACCCATCTCTTGACTTTGTAGATGTTTTATTGGAACACAGCCATGGAATAATTTACCATTGTTGGTGGCCTCTTTTGTTACAATAGCAGAGTTGCCTATTTGCAGAGACCTTATAGCCCACCAAGCTTAAAATATTTACTATTTGGTCTTTCACAGGAAAAGTTTGTTGACTCCTGAGTTAAAGAATTACAGCTTTAATTTAGTTACATTGGGGATCCATTTAAAATTTCTGTTTTGTTTCCTGTAGGGGAAGGGGAGCATGTGGGAGTGGTAACAACAGCGCCAACAGAAAAGTGTTTGGGGAGGATAAATCTAATAAAGTTGCTTTCAGTGCGGAGGATATGCGTTTGTGTTGGATAGGCTGCTTAGGACCAGCAAGTAATTCCTAAAGCAATAGTACCTGCTTTAGGGAAGAGAGAGCAATAGAAATACATAAATTAAGGGATAGATGTATGACTTTTAGAGAATAATGATAGTCTTGGAGACTAAAGATAAGGGAAATATGAGGACTCAAGTGTGGCACTAAAATGACAGGAGAGGTTGATGATGCATCTGAAATAGGAACTCTCTCCCAGGAGCTGGTTTTCAGGGAAAGTAGTCATTATGGTTTTGACATGTCGAATGTGTAACACGAGACATCTGTCAGATAGTGAGAAATGGTTGGTTCTGCTTTTTTTCTGCTTCCTTGGGCAGACTCAACTTTCAGGGGTAGTTGGCTGCCCTTAGTTACTCAGACCGCATGCGGGATCCCAGGAAAGAGAGAACTTGTCTCCTCAGTCCAAGTTTCCTTCTTCCTGGTGGCGCCTTTCAAAGAGTGAAGGCAAAGGGCTGGCGTGGTGAAATAATGTGGGTGTGTAGCACCATGTTTTATCACTGGCGGTGACTTGACTTGCACGGGGCAAGGTACACAGAGGTTCTCTTAAGTATATTGGCTCAATTAGCACATCGTAGAAAACTCAGATCATTCCCTTCCACTCTTAGTGTGAGACACACTGCCATCTAGACTCCTGGGACCTCCCTGCAGTGAGAGCTAATTAGATTATATGTGAGCAGCTTCTAGCTGTGGGTCACTTTGTGTGTGTGTTGTTTTTTTTTTTTATTTCTCATTATGTTGTCATTAGCATAATTGCTGTTATAAATTGAGGGTTCTTTTTGCAAAGACAGGTAGGAATGTAGCCTTGAGACCCTTAACTCTACTCGATTAGATTTCTTTTGTTTTGGCTTCCATTACTCTTGTAATTAAAAGGATACAAACTGGTTATCTTGTTTCCCCTCTCTGTTCTGCTATCGCAGTCAAGATTGCAGGTCCCGCCCCTGATGTCTGGACTGGCTGATTTACACAGTTGCTTCTGGATTGCCTAAATCATTGCATCTTTCCCTTTTACATAGACTAGTCTCCATCTGATGAGTAATTCCTACTCGACAGCAGTGGGAGGTGGATCAGAACCCTGCGGAGATGTCAGGTCTGGACATGTGGAATTTTCAGTGTAGAACCATGAAGTTACCAGTGTGGAGTTTTACTTTCAGATACCATTTTGTCATTTTCATTTACTTTTTCACGTGACCTTTCTAATTTCAATCTTGCAACAACCCTGCGAGGTAAACATCTCGTTTGCCCAGTTATTAATGGTTCAAATCATGATTCAAAATTAACTGCAACTTTTTGTTTTAGTGAGTACAAAAGGGTAGAAAAAGAAGTTGACTTTTAATGAGATTTTTTAAAAGTAATAGGCGAAAGATGAGGCTCAGAGAGGCAAGATTACTTGCCCAAATCTCATGGTAAGTAATCTAGCAAAGGCCGATGCCCACTGGGACCAGCAATATCGGCGAGTTCATACTAAATATCTCCTATATGCTGAACACTGTTTTGAGTGCTTTACGTGTATTAACTCACTTAAAATACTCTTGCTACCAATCTAGTTTGTCTGTTGGATGACAGACATTTCTTCCAAGCCCTTGCTTTTTAGAAGCCAGAGAATACTAAGTGAGGAGAGCAGCGGGCTGAGAACAAATCGATTCTTGGTGCTGCCTGTAAAGAAAGGGCAGAAGTGCCACGAGCCAAGGAAACAGTGGGATGACCAAATAGGTGGGACCACACCTAGGACAGCGTATTGCCACATGGGCCAACCAGAGAGAGAGAGATTCTAAAAGGAATTCTTTACTCTCCCTGCTCTTGGCTGACAGCACTGTGCTCTGCTGGAAGGCCCTTAAGCTGACCCCTACAGAGTGGGGGTCATCTACTACATCTTAACTCTAACGTGGTTGATGCAAGGTGAGAGTTTTTAAGCAGAGTCTCTTACTGAAAGAAAATAAAAAGAAACAGCAAATAAATAAAGGGGTTAATAAGACAGAGAATTATAACCCTAATTTAACTAAAGTCTAACCAGAAATCAGTTTGATGAGTACAGCCTGTAGGGCCCTTGTGGCTAGCTTCAGTTTCCCACTTAAATGCCATTTGGATAATTATTGACTTTTCTACTTTGAGGAAGATTCAGTTCCTCCTGGAATTTACTTTCAAGTTTTACCTTTGGGCACGGAGAAGGGACCCGCTCAGGTTACCTCTTTAGCCCAAGACTCTGCTTTCCTTCTGCTCCATCGCTGTCCCGGTGTCCTTGGGTTTCGGTTTTATCCTGGGCCCCATACACGAGGAGGGCAGTTTCCCACTGACCGTAAATATCCTCCTTGCGCATTACATGCAACCTGGTTTTATGCCATCTCGAACTGACCTTGTAGTTTGACATTTGTGCTTCCTGGATATCTCAGTGACATGGATAAAGCAATGAACAAAAAGAATACAAATCACTGACCTCTGGAGGTTTTTCATTTGGGTCAGTGGGGCTTCTATTTTGATTACATTCCGAATAATATTAATTAGCCAATTGTCAATACAAGATTCTACCTAGGATAATATTGGAAGTAACCAGACTATTCAACAATAACTAAATTATATTACTAAGTAGCATATTATGTTTTCATTAAAAATGTTTACATGGTTTATATTAATACTGTATAACATGTTTTACCGTAAATAAGTTAATACAAACAATTAACACTGAGAAAAAGTTTAAATTCCCAAAGTATGCTAGAAGAAAAGACAAGGAGTGAAGCACAGCCCAGTGTGAAACACTGCCTCACATCGTTCTGCATGCTCGCATTTGGGCTGCCAACTAAATTCCTCCTTCTTCCATTTTCTTTTTAAAACGTCGATCTCCTCATCTTCCATTTGTATGTAGGCCAGGAGGCCTAAACTCTATGCTTTTCACCTATAAAAAGTAGTTAATAACCTCTATACCCCTGAGTTAAGGTAAAGATGTTTTCCTCAAAAAATTATCAGAAAAGGAGTAGTGGCTTTATGTTTCTTACTGAGTCCGTAGTAAGAATATTTTGATTATTTTGAGTAACAAAGAACTTTTTGGAGAAAACATTACCTTTAAATAACTACTGATAGATACTGTTAGTTGGGATGCTTACAGAGTTCACTAAAACAGGTTATAAAAGAGGGAGAAAACAAATTTAACACACACTGAGTAATTATTCCTGGACGAATGGTCCTAGAGTTGTAAGCGATCCTAGAGTTGTCACTGTAAGCCATCTTGGTAAAGGTGACTTTTAAAGGTCACGTGCTAAGTGGTTACATTATGGAGGTCACGCAAAGTGGATGGATACTGTGGGCCAGGATAGAATTTCCAGTTACAGCATCACACAGACTTAAAAATTGCTGTCTCTCAAGACAGAGCTGAAGATGTGCTGTAACCCAAAGGGAGACTCCAGTGGTAGCACAGCTCCTAATGACAAATGGCATGTGTGCGAAAAGCTCGAGTGAAATAACTCTTTGAAAAGTAACTGAGTAAAAGCAAGTGTTTTTGGTACATGATGTTAGGTATGTGCAAAATTAACATAATAAAGAATATATTATGAGAAGCTACTTATTTGACCTACATCCTAAAAATGATATATTTAAATTTTTTTTTAATTCTAAAATCTCATACTAAATTGGATAACAATTAGTATGCTTGCCTGTTCGTATTATTTTGTTCGAAATGTTTGAAAAATAACACATTATATCAAATAATTCGCCTACAGCTTGTCATTTCTAAACTAAAGGGACAGTGCCAGCGACACCGAAGTCTAGGATTACATCACTGATTTGAAATTTTGCTCTTAATGAACAATTTTTTGTTTCTCTTAAAACTTTATAAAATTTGTACCTGAGATTTGTTTTAATCAGGTATGGTAAGACACACAGACACAGAACTAATTATCATGAAGGGAGATGTCTGTACCCACAGAGCCCTAGAACAGGAGGTATGACACACCTGCAGGGCCACTGGGGAAGGAGGCAGAGGGGCTTGGGGAGAGCGCGGCCCAGTCGTTAATGGAGTTTTTGCAGGAAGGAATGAGTAACACAAGGTAGATGCCTGGGTAAGGTTAGGATTATATAGTTTGAATAATTCCATGGATTCTGATACATAGTTTTTATAATTTCATGGGTTCCTAGTTATCCAGTACCAATATTCCCTGTCTCTAAATCACCCAGTACCAGGGGTGATTTAGAGACAGGGAATATTGGCTTAGTGTGAGATTGATGAAGGAGATGGTTGGGGTGGGGCTCTGGGTTGGTTGGTTTGCATATCAGAAGTGCACTCTCCGGGGAGTCCTGCAGTCTCCGGAAATAGCTAGCCCCAGGAGGGGCTGCTTCTCCAACATTAAGGTCCCAAATGCCAGAGCATCAATCAGAAAATAAGAAGATGTAGTCAATCCAGACTTTATGTTAACGTTCAAAGTATTTTATAATTTAAATTTTATACTTTCTTCATTGAAAAACATTGGTTGCAGTTGGTGGATATACTTTTATTTAAAGAATATTTCTTTAAATTTTAATGAAAAAGTACATTTTATAAATCTAGCTCTTTTTGATTGGTTCAATCTGTGAATAATATTACTAGAAAAACAGTTTATTATATTTTACAGAAGAGGTATAAACAGAATATTGGTTTGTGAGTTTTTAATGATCCTCTCCTCTGAATGTTATTATCTATCCTTCAAGGATAATGTCCGCTTTGATAGATTACATTTCAGAAAACAACAACAACAAAATAAAACAGTTGAGGATTTCAGGAGAGCACTGCTAACCCAGTTATGGACCGTTTCTGTATGCATACTTTTTTGGAGATGGTGCCCATAAGAGACTAGAATATATATAACAAATATATGTTTGAGCTTTACTTTTTGAAATGTTGAGTTTTGGGGTGTCAGTCAAAGCATTAATGAAAGCTCTAGACATTTGGAAATGAGACGTTTGTGTAGCCGAGGCATACTTATTTCCTCACATTCACTAGTAGTTGTAGTTAAGGGGTCATAGCCTTGGTAATCATCCTAATTTTATTAAGCACTCTCACTCATGTATTTGAGTTTTGTTTTTTTTTTTCTCCTTTTAACATTAGCTTAGCAGGACGCAGATTGGAAATTACGAGTTCAGAGACTGGAAGAAAGTAAGCCGGAGAAGCAGCGTTCTGTTGTTCTGTTTGTAATAAGACAGCATAGCTACTGAGAGTCGGGAAGCAGTATATATTGCTTTTTCCTGTTTCCTACAGGGTCGACTGCCTTTGACTTGGTATTGGACAGGATGTAGGTGCAGAAGACATAACGGAAAAGTCATGATAAATAGCAGTAGCCCAGCCCTCCATTTAGCCTTTGTGGGTAGATGGGATGCTTGCAGTTAAGGGTGGCGGCTTCAGCTCTAGTCCTCTTTGGTATTCCAGGCAGAGGAAGGAAGAGGTTGGGGGTAGCAAAAGGGTACATGCCCCTATTTTTCCCCTTTGAAGGAGCTTTCTTAGACGGCGTGCCCAACTTCAGCTTACATCTTGCAGGGAATTAGTGACCGATGGATTAGTTCATGTTTGTATGAAGCCAACAAAGGTTGTCCTTCCTGCTTTTCCAACCAACTCTGGAAAAATAGCACTTCTTTTTGCAGAGGTTTTTGAAAAGGGAGGAAGCTGACAGTTTTAGTTAAAAAATACTACTAAATAGTAATGATAATAATACTAAAAGTAATGGTGATGATAACGGTAATAAAATTTGTGGTATTATCATTGAGCTTTTATTACATACTAGTTTCTAATCTGAGTGCTTTCTATATTTATATGCATAGTTCATTTAATCTCAGAGCCCCTTTGTTCATTTTTTAAAATGAGGAAATTGAGCCCCTTAGAGGTTAAATGACTTGCTTAAGGTGACATAATTAGGAAGTGATGGAGCCCAGATTACAAGTCTGGATCGTGTACTTTAACCACATTTTTACACTGTTCTATTAATTTGAAAAATCTGTAGCTCAGAAACAAGGACACTAAAGCTGAAAGGTGTAAAGCCATTGGCCCAAGGTCACTTAAGCAGTGAGCACTCAACTTCCTCTCTGGGGTGTTATCACCACCCACCATCTGGGTATGCTTTCTCCAGGTTCACTCTCTACCTTTCTTTTATATTTGGGCGTATCTTCCTGAGAGGTGGCTATTTTTGGCTTGCCGCATGCCATTCTAAATCCTGAAAATTACATTTCTCTTTTAGAATTCTTTTACTTTATAAGGAAACTCTCGGGAGGCAATATAGCTTAGTGGTCGAGAAGGTGGACTTTGCAGCCTTAGTGCCTGTGTTCGAATCCTGCCCGTGCCAGTTTTAGCCATGTGATCTCGGACAAGTCACATACCTCTTATGTTTCAGTAGTCTTATCTGTAAAATGGGTTAATCACAGTAGCTGTCCCACAAGTTTGCTGGTAGAAACGGATAAGTTAATACGATGGGGCTGCTTAGCGAAGTACCTGACAGACACATAGTAAGCATTATATAAACATTTTCTATTGTATTAATACATTTTCTAGCACCTATTAGGCACTCAGTAAATGTATGTGGAATGAATGAAAATAACCATCAATTGCTTTGTGTTGTTGGCTTCTGCTTTCTACACTGGTTAGAATATTTAGGTTATAGAAGATGAGTTATTTTTAATGTTTATGTTAACCTCCATTACCAAAACTAAGGACCAATATTACATTATGCTATTCATCTTGTGCTATTTTTCAGCTCGCTTTTCTCATCTACAAAACTATTAGTTTTACATTTCGTATTTTTATTGACGTTGCATTGATAAGTATTGCGTACATCCACGGTACTATTAGTGATGTCAAAGTTTATGCCATCATATTTAAAAGTGGATGTGAATGACTTTGACTCTTTTCATGACACATTTTCTAAGTAACAGCAGCCACCCATTAAATATTAATTTAATTACAGAAATGGTCATGTAATCATCGATAAAGTGACTTTAGATGCCAGCGTCGTTTAGCAGTGGGATGAGGACTGGCAAAGCAGGATCTTTATCCTCCTACAGCAGTTTTTCAACATTATATGTGCTTTTGCCTTTTCTGTCTAAATGACCCAAGAATTAAAACCCCTTTAAAGGGAAACCGTCTGTCTGCTTTCACATGTGTCATTCTCGAATCAGAGAAAATGCTGCATAATACTAAGATGACAGCCCCACCTCTGATGTCACTGAGGATGGTACAGTCCTCTCGGAGCCTTTGCTGGGGTTCGTGCTGCTGCACTGGGGAAATGGTTACATTAAAGCTAACTCCCGTCATCTCAGTTATCTCCTTGGAAGTAGTTTTCACAAATATAGAAAAGCCCTACTGTGGTTGTTTTCGGTAAGCTACCAAGGTGGAGAGCGACAGAGGCAGAAGGAGGGCGAGTGAGCCAGAGAACAGGCTGCTTTTAGCCTTTGTGAGAGAGGGACTCAGGCGGCAGCTCTTCTAGGCGAGGGTTCCTAGTGCTCAAAGTGCTTCCATTGACATCACCGTGTGCAGTGCAGGGCACAAGGGGCTGCCAGGAAATTTGAAACTAATTTGCTTCCAGTTGACTAGAACAGCAGATTTTGAATTAGCCGGCTGGCTTCTTTTTCTAGCTAACTTTTCTCAAGCGTTAAGCTGATGAACTGGGCATTTTCTATGATCAATGGGTAACTGCTGGAGCTACAGTAACCTCTGTGAGTAACCTCTATTTGTAGGTCTATGCAGGCAAATCTTTTTTTATATATATATATCTCTTGTAAAATGCTACTGTGAAATGATTCGTCTGTATTATTGACTGCTTTTGCTTACTAGTCTTGTCTTTTGACCATCCCAGTAGGAGACTCCTGGGGGTACACCAGGTTTTGCTGAATCCTGACATAGAGAAGAGCGTACTGCATTTATTCAGGATGCCCACGCCAACCGTCCCTTAATTCCCCAGTCATCAGAAAGCTGCCACCTCCCCTCCGAATGCTGTTGCCCAGTACCTCACCCGGCTTTAACCTGGCACGTTTATTTTAGCATCTGACGTTGGATTTTCTAAAATTCTTATTTTTAAATAGAAAGCAGAATATTGTTCTTACCTGTAATTTTATTTCCTTTCATTGTTTTTGTTGTTGTTGTTCAACCAGCTTTCCGGGGAACACAGAATTCTATCATCCTGTTTTTGCTCCCTGTTTTTGATGGATTACATAGAAAGAAAGAAGAAAACAGGCTACCCCTATAGTTTTAGAAAGATATAATACTGTGGCACTTGATGGGAATAGGGGAGGAGTTTCTCTTAAAGAGCTCAAACTCTTTTCCATCGGCGTGCCTGAAGTATAGCTCTGTCTGACTAGCCTGGGAGAACCAGGTTAGCAGGTAGCACCAAAAGTGTTCTGTGAACACCTGGGGCTGAGGTAGCCTCTCCTGGAAGTTTATAATAGATGTTTCAACTCAATTTACATATGGGGAGTGTGTTTCCTGTCTGTTGAAATTGTCACTTTTAGAGTAATTCAAGATTTATTTCTCTCTCAACAGGGAGCTTGATTTTAAACTTTCTATAAAATTTGCATTTTCAGGTATACTTGAAATTATTGCTCATGTGACTCTGTAGCCTGAATCCTTAGCAAAACTGTGCGTTTCTTATTGAACATGAAAAGTACTGAATGCAAATGTGGATTAGCTGAGGCGTATTACAGACTGGAGGCTGAATGAGGTTGTTTACCACTGCTCCTAACATCTGTCTTGACACAGCAGTTTAGAGAAGTCCACAGATGTAGTAAATCATCACTGCTGGGAACTACAGCTGCTTATCATTCATGATTTTTAAAATATTGTACAGTATTTTAAAACATTGATTTCATTTAAAAATATTAGACTATAAAGTATATAAGAATTTATATTAATACTATTGTAAATTTATATCAACTTTAGCAGGAGAACCTGCTATAAACAAGATTATAGAGTTATTTAAAGGTTTAAACTTTTTTTCGGTTTTTCAAATAAAATAAAAACAAAAAGTTCAGTGACGGTAAGATAAATCTGAAAATTGGGTTTTTCAGAGAGTAGAATGATGCTTACCAGGGTCTGGGGAGAGACGGAAATGGGGAGACCAGAGGTTACAGAATTCAGGTTGTGAGATGAATAAGTTCTGGG
>NW_011888789.1:16374818-16380796 GCF_000151845.1 Pteropus vampyrus
TATAGGTAATATGCATTTGAGGTTTTTTTTAGCTGTGCAAGGCTTGCTTATTTTCTATATTTGCTTTGTAAATTGGACCTTTGTCTTCCAATTTTTAAATTGATTTTATGAAATTTCAGACTAAAAGGGATCAAATGGTTACCCTTCTGTCTATGGGACCGAATTCCTTCCCGACAAGTCAAGGAATATGCCTTTAAGCTTGTTTCTGTAAATTTTCCAGTTTTAGAATAGCTTAAGAATTTATAGTTCTTTTATCATACTGATTATGTAAGTTTTAATGTATTGCTGACTGATAATCGTCATAGAACAGAGAGACCAAGGACATTATTGCATTTTTGAACAACTTACATGGAAAGGAGAGAAAACAGATTTTTAGTGGTTAATGTTAACCATGACATAAAGGACTGAGAATCTGTTGAATCATACTCATAGAAAATAGATTATAGACCCTTAGTATAGTCTCAGAAGTGCCTCATCAGAGTGAATTTGCCTATGCATTTTTATTTTACATGTAATATATCCAATGATACGAACACTAAAAGTCTGGGAAAATATCCTGGTTTTTAAAAATTGAAAAACCTTTCCCTCATCCCTTCTCCTATAAGTTCCAATGTAATTTCTTCAAGGATATGTGCAGATGTTAATGTACTAATTAACATCTAATGCACAGGTTTACATCTGCACTTATTTTAGGATTTTGTGGTCTTTTTGTATAAGTGTAGAGTCATGGGCCATTCATTGTATGAGAAATTTACTATGAGCTACATAAATTTAGTATATTTAAAATAGAAATTTACTATGTTCACAGTAGAGGTGATTCTTTTCCTCTCCTAGTAAGGATCCTGGAGTGATTGGAGGGCAAACCAGACCAGAGTGAGCAAGACTTTCTCTTGGTAGGAATGAGGGACTGTGTGCTTTCTTTAGTTGTTGTCTGTTTGATTAAACATTTGGACCTTTCAATGAGGAGGTAGGAACTCTTGAGGTTTTTTTTTTTTTTAAATAAAAAAGTAGGCATTTAAATGTAGTCAGGACAACATCTAAATATTATTGTTTTTTGAAGAAGTGTTTCTCATACTCTAATGTGTAAACAAATCGTCTGAGGTTCTTTTTAGAGATACAGGTTATGATTAGGAAGGTCTAGGGTAGTACCTGGGATGGTCTGCATTTTTAACAAACTCCTGTGTGATACTTGTGTTACTGTCCCAAGGCCACACTGAGTAGGAAGGTCCTGGAGCAGTGGTTTCAAATAGAAATTTCTGTGATTGTAGAAAAATGTTAAATATCTGTGTGATGCAATATGGTAGCCACTAGCTACATATGGTATTGAACACTGGATTTTCAACTTTCTTTAATTTTAATTAATTTACATTTCCATACCATATGTGGCTTTGGCTACCATATTGTACAGCATAGAATTTAGAAACTAATTTAATCAATTGAAAAATTTATGCTTAATGGCAATAACCCATGCAGAATCATGTTGCATTTTAGAGCTGTGGCCAAGGTTGTCTCCATTTAACTTTACCACTGCCTGACCTTTGTCTGTGATAGACAAGTATGCACAGGTGGAGTTGCCGGATTGCATGCTCCCTGACGGCAAGAGCCATATTGACCTTGTTTGTTACTCTGTTTTCCGGTGTTCAACACATACTTGGTGTACAGTAAATGCTGGCCGAGCAAATGGAGAAATTAGCTAGCTCTAAAGTTAGGAAGTCTCCCTCCCTGTGTTTCCAGCTTTCTATTCAAGCCTGTACTTGGGAATAGGGGACAGAACTTGGGGGGCACTGACATGGAGTATTTTGCTTATGTTTTGGGAGGCTTCTTTTTGTTTTGAGGTTCCATTAAATGATATCTTGTTGGTTACAGGGCATTCTTTATTCACTGATTCAACAAATATATCCATTTTGCAAGGTACTGTTGCTCTAGGCTCTGAGAGATATAATGGTGAAGAAAGGCAAAGTACTTGCCTTTTGGAGTTTGTATTCTAGTGGCCACAAAGCAACTCAAACAAAAAAAACCTTTGCCTAAAAACAGCTGGGCCCAATTTCTAGGGAATGTGTGTGTATAGAATTCATAATTGTGGTTCTCCTGAAGGCTCTAGGGCAAGACAGGACAGTCATATTCTCTTGGGGGAAACTATCCCATTGCTCAGAATCCCTCATGATAATTTTTTTTACTTGCTTCACATATCAGCTTCCTGTGACCCAGTATGCACTAGACTTGCCAAATAGTTCTTGTTATTAGTAGTATTATTTTCTTCAACCATTTTTAAAGGAGTATGCTAGTCATAGTGGAAGAAAATCTATTTCATTTACTGGTCTAGGGTTATTCTCGGAAGGGCCATGGCCTTTCTAAAGCCTATCTTATGGGCACATTCATTTTTCCATGATTGGTAGAAATTTTTTTAACTGAGGTGTAATTTTTATGCAATATTACATTAGTTTTGACTGTACAACATAATGTTCAATATTTGTTTAAATCGTGAAATGATCACCGCAATGAGTCTAGTTAACATCCGTCACCATACATAGTTACAATTTTTTTTTCTTGTGGTGAGAACTTTTAAGATCTACTCCTTTAGCAACTTTCAAATATGCAGTACAGTATCGTTAACTATAGTCACCATGCTGTACAGTACATCTATATGGCTTATATATTTTATAATTAGAAGTTTGTAACATTTGACCCCTTTTACCCATTTCACTACCCCCACCCTCTGCCTCTGGCAACCACCGATCTGTTCTCTATATCTATGAGCTTGTTTTATTTATTTATTTTAAAAAGATTCTACATATAAGTGAGATCATACAGTATTTGTCTTTCTTTGACTTATTTCACTTAACATAATGCTCTCAGGGTCCATCCATGTTGTGGCAAATGGCAAGATATCCTTTTTTATAGCTGAATAATATTCCATTGTGTATATATACCACATTTTATTTATCCATTCATTCATCGATGGACACTTAGGTTGTTTCTGTATCTTGGCTATTGTAAATAATGCTGCAGAAAACATGGAGGTGTGTTTATTTTTTTGAGTTAGTGTTTTCCTTTTCTTTGGCTATATACCCAGAAGTAGGATGCTGGATAATATGGTAGTTCTAGTTTTAATTTTTGAGAAACCTCCATACTAGTTTCCATAGTGGCTGCACCAACTTACATTCCTACCAGTAGTGCATAGTCTCTGTTCTCCACATCCTCACCAACAATTGTTATTTCTGTGCCTTTGAAAATAGCCATTCTAACAGGTATGGGGTGATATGTCATTATAGTTTTGATTTGTATTTTCCTGACGATTAGTGATGTTGAGCATCACTAATTTTTTCCATGTACAGTTGACCCTTGAACAACACTGGGGTGAGCGGTGCTGACCCCCTACATAGTTGAAAATCTGTGTTTAACTTTTGACTCCCCCAGATCTTACCTATGAATAGCCTACCAATAACATAAACAGTTAGATTAACATATTTTATATGTTACATGTATTATGTACTCTATTATTACAATAAAGTAAGCTAGAGAAAAGAAAACGTTATTAAGAAAATCATAGAAAGAAAATATGCTTACAGTATTTGCATGTAAGGGGATCACACAGTTCAAAACCGTGTTGTTCAAGGTTCTTTTGGGCCATTTGTATTTCTTCTTTGGAAAAATGTCTATTTAGATCTACTGCCCATTTTTAATTGGATTATTTGGGTTTTTTTTGCTATTGAATTATATGAGTTCTTTATATATTTTGGATATTAACCCCTTATCAGACATGTGATTTTAACTATTTTCTCCTATTTAGTAGGTTGCCTTTTCGTTTTGTTGACAATTTCCTTTCCTGCACAGAATTTTTTTAGTTTGATGTTGAAGAAAATTTTTTTCTATTCCATTTCATTATCTTAAAATCCTGTATCTGTGTTCCAGAAATGGATGGCTATTTAATGTACAGCCCAAAGCACTCTTAAAATTGATCTTGTTAACATTCAAAAGTATCCCATTTCTTTCTCAGTATATTAAATCAAAAGAAATTTTTAAAAAATTTAGTGGGTTTGGTTTATCATAGGAAAAGCATCTTTACCAAACAACAGGAAACAGTTTGTTAGGAATCTGACCACATACACAAAGCAGTAGATGAGATTCCTATTAGAAAGGGACAACTTCTAAGGGAATATAAAAAGATAACCTCAAAAGTATATATATTTCATATGAGTGTGAAAAGCTCTTCTTCTCTCTCCCCACCGTCCCTCCT
This sequence comes from Pteropus vampyrus, assembly GCF_000151845.1. NCBI lineage: Eukaryota > Metazoa > Chordata > Mammalia > Chiroptera > Pteropodidae > Pteropus > Pteropus vampyrus. The sequence goes on from NW_011888789.1 coordinate 16,379,056, forward strand.
ACACACTTTACATTTTCATTCCTTAAAGGGGATAGATAAATGCAGTAAAACTATGAGCTCTTATTAATTTAGATTCTACTAGTGTGTGGTTATATTTAGGTAAGTGCTAAAGTTCTTTTTTATACTTAGCAAATCCCTTTGTCACAGATGTAAGACCAAATTTGGGCAGGACTAATTCAGTAAGACTTTCTGGAGGAGTAATAGCTATTTCAGTTTTCAGTTGAATTCTTACATTAGTAATAGATGTAGACTGACAGAAGGCAAAGAGAAGACTTTAGAAGTTAGGTAGCAGAGCCCACAGCAGTTGGCATAGGCAGAGCAGTGGCTTGGAAGCCTGTTGAAATTAGAAGGCGTGAGTGATAATGGATGTGGATTCTGGGTGGAGTGGAAGAAGGGGTAGCCCTTGCACCTTTGTTCCGTCCATTCTGCCTTTGTTCTAGCTTAGGCACTTGCTCACCTGTGCTATTGCCAGCAGCCTGTGTTGTTACACCTGAATCTGTTATGCTTGTACTTTCTCCCCTGTGCATTCTTCACATGCTGCCAGTGTGAGCTTTCCATGCTAAACAGACTTTTCATGCTTTGGCAATATTCAGTTATAAATCCTCTGTGTTCAGTACATAGCAGGTAATAAATAAATGTTTGCTGAATTGAGTCAATTTGGAAATGACTGGGATTTAATAGAAAGTATGGCTCTGTTTTAAAAGGGAGCAGAAAAAAATCTTAAAGTAAAAGAAGCATTTGGTCTTTTTTTTTTTTTTAAATCTTCTTAAAATAAATAGTCCCAATTTTTAAATATAAGGAATAAATCAGAAATTCTAAAGAAAAATGTTAGGATTAATATTTTAGGAAGTTTCGTTTGTTGTTAAAGACAGCTCAAGTGGTGACAAGAAATGCAAACAACAAAAATAAACTGCTCTTGCATTCTAACAAAGGGGCGCCTTATCGGAAAGGAAGGACTTGATGTCATGCTGAAGCCTGTGCCTGTGACCTTTAGGGCTATTTCTATCCAGAAGCCACCACTGCAAGAGCTTTCCATTCTTTATTACGTTTGGTAGTATTACTGCTCTTAGAAACGAAGGTCTGAGGACTTAGAAACCTCTTAGTTTTTCCCAGGAATTTACTCCTGAGAAGCAAAAGCCCAGGAATCTGGTCCTGACCTTTAATTCTCATGTAATACTTTATTGGACATTTGACTTACCTTGGTCAAGTCATTTAGCCCCTTAGAATGTTTATTTCCCCTGGTCTATGCTAGTCCTTATTTACTTGAAAAGTAAATAAAACTTATTAGAATAGTCCTTATTAGAACAGTAAACTTGAAACAGGAGAACTGATTGGAATAGTCAGGCCAGCTGTTTGTCACGCAGGACAGATTTGCCTTTCTCCCTTTTCTTTCTTTTCTTTGACCAGTTGCCAAGTTGTTATATGAAGACACCACAAGCGTTTGCCCACAATTGATGCATTTGCTGTCTGTTCTGTGAGGTCCATTTAATGAAGAGTATTAAAAATAGGATAGAGAAATTATTTAATTTCTTGGAGGCCCCTTTTCTTGATTTGTGTCCATTTTTCTTTGGGCCAAGATGCTAGTGTTTATTTTAGAGGTCATTTATAGATGGTAACTTAAACTATTAGAACAAAGTAGGTTCATAACTGATAAAGTTTAACTTTTCTCTTTGTTGAATGGATTTCACTATAGTATGTTTTGGTGTTAAATTTACACATGGCTTCAGTGGTCACTATGGAG
>NW_011888789.1:16380846-16382755 GCF_000151845.1 Pteropus vampyrus
GAATAGTCAGGCCAGCTGTTTGTCACGCAGGACAGATTTGCCTTTCTCCCTTTTCTTTCTTTTCTTTGACCAGTTGCCAAGTTGTTATATGAAGACACCACAAGCGTTTGCCCACAATTGATGCATTTGCTGTCTGTTCTGTGAGGTCCATTTAATGAAGAGTATTAAAAATAGGATAGAGAAATTATTTAATTTCTTGGAGGCCCCTTTTCTTGATTTCTTTGTGTCCATTTTTCTTTGGGCCAAGATGCTAGTGTTTATTTTAGAGGTCATTTATAGATGGTAACTTAAACTATTAGAACAAAGTAGGTTCCTAACTGATAAAGTTTAACTTTTCTCTTTGTTGAATGGATTTCACTATAGTATGTTTTGGTGTTAAATTTACACATGGCTTCAGTGGTCACTATGGAGAATTTTGTTTAAACACTTCATGATAAGTTAAAAATTGTAGCCTTTTGAAACTTTAAAATTTGAGCTAACATCATGTTTATTTCATGTATATGTACTCTATGTAATGTGCAGCTAAAACTATTTTAACATTTATAAGGAGGAGAGTGACTTCTTGCAAGGCTGGTGATTTAGGGAAGCCTTAATTAAGCAGAAGGAGATTTGAGTTGGGTCTTGAAAGGTGAAAATAAACTGATCATCTAGAGATGGGAAGAAAAAGTATGTCAAATGGAGAAAAGAGGTTGAACAAAGGCAAAGGAGTATGAAGCTCTAAATGTACATTTAGTTAACTTTATTTCCAGTATATATTGGAGAGAACCTTTTCAAGGTATTCGTATGTTGTCCCCCTTCTACAGTTAGAGAAGCAATGGTATAACATTTGAAAAGGGAGTTGAGGGAGAGAAAGAGAGAATAGATTGGGAAAGATAGTTTGAGACCGGATTATGGATCCTAACTTCTAGATCAAGGAGCCTGAACTTTATTTTAGACTTTATTCTGCAGGCAATGGGAAACTATTGAAACCAACCTAAAATTTTGTTTTGGGAAGATTAGTACATATAAGATGAAGTGGGGAAATGAGGCTGGACATTAGATAACCATTTCAGGAGATTTTTTTAAATTTCAGGGAGACGATTGAAGACCCATCCTAGGGTACCTCACTACCAGTAGGGGAGGGGAGGGGAGAGATGTAAAGCATAGCAGAGGTAGACTAGACAAGTTCTGATTTTTATTTGTTGTGTCATGTTGTTAAGTACATCATTCCTTTGAGCCTGTTTTCTCACCTAATTATATTAGGTTGCTGTATTAATTCTTAGATGCTTTTAACCTTTAAAATTTTATATTCTTATGATCCTCTTGTTTTCGTACAAGTATACTCTAGCTTAGAGAAATAATAAAAAATATTATAAACTCTAAAGGAAATATTTTCCACTGTGGACTAAGTACTTCTCTAATCACTTTAAGCTATTTTGTTGAAGAAAGAAAATGTGTTTATGGATTGCTCACTTTTTTTCACTTTCCTTGCATATTAACAATAAATTTATAGCTTTAAAGTGCTGAAGAAACGAAAGTCCCTTGAGTGATTAAGAGAGAGAAAACTGTTAAAAGGCTAAAAAGGTGTAAAAAAACATAAACAAATGCCCTATAGCATTTGTAGAGTACTTTCCAATTCATTTCATAAAGTCAGCATTATTCTAGCACCCAACCAAACGAAGATAATACAAGTGCAGACCAATATTGCTTATGAATATGGATGCAGAAATACTAGAAAGCTGAATCTAGCAACATATAAAGAGGATTATACAGCATGAGCAAGTGGGATTTATTCCAGGAATGCAAAATTGGTTCAGTGTATAAAAATCAATTAATGTAATATACATGTTGCTAGAATAAAAGAAAAACCCCACATGAGCATCCCAATTGACAGAGAAAAGGCATTTGATAAAATTCAGCATCCTTTCAT